>NC_063342.1:67595127-67608117 GCF_021869965.1 Rhincodon typus
TAGCTTTTTATCATCATTCAAAATGCCTTTACAACTTTAAATATTTCTATTACGTTTTCTTTTTCCTTGGCTTTCAATGCTCCAGTGCAAATTGATCAAAGTCGAATTGGTTTTCTCCTCAAAACAATTTACCAACTCTGATATTTTCTGGTTATGCTACAGTACACTATATGGATTTTTATGCACATGGTCAATCTTGCATTTTCCTAATAACAATCTTAGATCTCTATATTTCTACTTATAAAACCTATTAGTTTTCATATACCGAGACTTCCAAAGAAACTACACAAATTCACAGCAGTGTTACTTCATATTTAAACCCCTTTTCATTCAACTCCAATTTTATGTCCCAAATTACATCTGCCACTGACTGCCCACATCACTAACATGTCAATATCCTCCTGAAGTCTTCCCAATCCTCCCCATTTGCCAAAAATGTCATCAGCACATTTCAAGACGTATTTAATTATATAAAAAACAGAACTGAACACCAAAGTCTACCCATCTCCAATCTACCTAACACCCATTAGTCTATCCACTACCAAATTACCTGAATTTTTCAAAACACCAAGGCAACTTACTGAGAGATAGCAAGAACTGCAGATGCTGGAGACAGGGACAACACAGTATGGAGCTGGAAGAACACAGCATGTCAGGCAGCATCAGAGGAGCCGTAAAGTTACCGTTTCAGATCAGGACCCTTCTTCAGAAATGGGGAGGGGGACCGAAGCTGGGAAATAAAGATGGGTGGGACTGGGGAAGGTAGGTGGGATGATGATAAGTGAGTGCAGGTAGGGAGTGGTGGGGATCGTCAGTGAGATAGCTGGGGGGGGGGGGGGGGCGGGGGGGGGGGGAGAGATGGGAGTGGAATGGAAAGGGCTGTGAATAGGGGGGGGGGGGGGGGGGAATAGGTGGGAGAGAAGATGGACAGGTTGTGTCAGGTCAAGGAGGCGGAGATGAGAGGGAGGCTTGGACATGGGATGAGGCCAGGGATGGGGAGATTTTAAAACTGGTGAATTCCATGTTAAGGCCATTGGGCTGTTGGCTCCCTTGGCGGAATATGAGGTGTTGCTCCTCCAGTTTGCAGATGGTATCACTGTGACACCAATTTACTGAATGCAGCTGCTGCATTCTCTTTACTGAATCATTTCCTCAGAAAAATATTTAACTACTTACCCATAATAGGGTCCTACAGGGGTCTATTCTGGGCTCTCAACTTTTTATAATTCATATCAATAACTTAGATGAGACCATTGAAGGTATGGTGGTTAAATTTGCAGAAGGCATAAAGGTAGGCAGGAAAGAACATTGTGAAGATGACATAACAGGATGCAGACGGTAGACAGGATAACTGAGTGGGGCAAAAAATCTGACAAAGAAATGAAGTTGTTCACTTTGGCAGGAAGAATAAGCAAACTATTATTTAAACTGTAGCATTCTAAGGTACAAGGAGATACAAGTGTTCTAACGCATGGTTCACAAAAACATTATGCAGGTTACAGCAAGTATGGGATGTTATCCTTTATTATGAGGGGAGCTGAACATAAAGGTTATTATGCTTCACTTATGCAGGGCATTGGTGAGATCACACCTCAAAGGCTGTATGCAGTTTTATTTAAGAAAAGTTGTAAATGCATTGAAGGCAGATTGATAGCTGAAATGAACAGGTTGTCTTATTAGGAAACATCAGCTACACTTGTTTTCACTACAGTTCGAGGAGCAAGAAGAGATTTAATTGAATTTTAAAAGATCCTGAATGGTCTTGATAAGGTGGACATGAAAAAGACGTTTAACTGTGTGGGTGAGTCCAAAACTACAGGAAATTGTTTTAATATTGGGAGTCATCCTTCTAGTACAGAAACGCAGGGCATTTTTTATTCACTAGATAGTTGAGACACTTTGGAACTCTGCCTTAGAAAGCAATGGAAATATAGTCATTGAATGTTTTTTAAAGGGGGAGGTAGATGGATTTTTGTCAAGGGAATCAAAGTTTATCGGGTATAGATGGGAATTTTGAGTACAAACAGCCATGAGCTTAATGAGTAGGCTTGAAGAGCCTACTGCCTACTTTGCATCGTACTTTAGATGTTCATAATCCATCCTTAGTTCACTCATTATGCATGTTTCAAGTTTGCTCATAGCAGATATTAAATTAGCTAATTAGTTATCCCAGTTTTTCATTTCTGTCTTTTCCTTCACAGAGTTATTTAGTTGGTTATCTTCCAGGCCTTGCTACTAAAGCAGGGATGTAAAACTAGTTAGATCCTCTACCCTTTTAGGACATAGAATAAAGAACAGTACAGCACAGTACAGGCCCTTCGGCGCACAATGTTGTGCCAAACTTTTACCCTAAACCTAAGGTCTATCTAAACTCCACCCGTACCTTATACAATCATCTATATGCTTATCTAATAGCCGTTTAAACGCCCCTAGCCGTCTCCACTACCCTCTCCGGCAATGCATTCCATGCCCCTACCACTCTCTGAGTAAAGAACCTACCTCTGACATCTCCCCTATATCTACCTCCACTCACTTTAAAACTACACCCCCTCGTAATAGCTACCTCCACCCTAGGAAAAAGTCTCTGGCTGTCCACTCTACCTGCACCTCTGATCATTTTGTACACCTCTATCAAGTTGGACTTCCGTCATCAAAGTGTGCCACAAAGGCACAGCATTCACTTTTGAGTTCTGCCAATCCTTCTCCCAAGCAAATTTTTGTTTTTAAACAATCCCCAGTTGTTCTACTTCTTGCTGAAGCATGCTTTCACCATTTGTAAACACTACCACAGAATTGATGGAAGCAGAGGTACAATCTGGAATGCATGCTTCTAAGTCGCAAAAAAATTAGCACCAACTGACAATTGTCAAGGTCAGCAAAACTTTGAAACCTGTCAGCCCTGTTCAATCTGGCTAAAATGGCTAAATAAGATCTACATCTAAGAACCTGTTACAATTGTGTGTATAAAACTGTTTCAGCCTGTCTCTTTACATTTAGGTTAATATGAAGTGAGTCATTCGACTATTCTAAATCAGACCCGACAAGCTTGGCTATGTCATGGGGCCTGCTCATCAAGTGTGTAGTTAGCACTGACACCTGGGAACAAAAGGCAAAAGCAGCTGTGCTAACAATACACAGACCTGTCAGCTTCAAAACTTTTGTAAGAAAAGAAATGAAAGACATGTAAAGAACAACAGCTGGTGTAATCAGCAGAAAGAAACTCCTGGTTCTTTACAAGCTACTGATGCAGGAATTAGATGGTTTCTATTTAGAGATGCATTCCACAGTGAAGGGTATCTGGGAGATTGCTCCTGGTGCTGCTGAGTGCAAGAAGAATTATTACAATGGGTTTTGCTGCAGGAATGGATTTTGGAAACTCTTAAAACTGATTGGAAGTACCTGGAAATTGTCATTTAAAGTCACTACTAGGTAAAATGGGGATGGGGTGTGGTGGGGGAGAAGGCACTGGAAGCTGAAAGAGATTATGGACTATTTTCTGAGAGGACTATAATTCTGTGTAGACTCAGATGTTGTACTTATATCAAAAGTTTAAACGGCAGAAAGGAATGATCTTTTAAGTTCCCTACAAAAAATGTTTAGCGTTTTTAATCATGGTACAATAAAAGGTTAGTGATGTGAAATCTTGCTTTGTTATTCTTCTCAACTATTAACTGGAAGTTCAAATTTATTTTTGAAAGTTATCACTCTCCACGGGGATTTTAAGAAAACCCTATGTCATCTGAATTCTTCAATTTCCTTCTCATGATATCCTCATTTATAAAGATATAACTCTCATCACTCCAGCTTCTAACTAGCAATTTTAAGTAATTTCCGATGAATAGACGTTAGAACTTTTCTATTTGGATATTCAATTCTAGGATTGAAAAAAGAATTAGATTAAGCTGGAATCCCCGACTTTATTAGATCCCAGGATCCACAAAGAAATTAAACGGCTAACTTTGCAAGTTTTTTTTGCAATAAATAATAGCAACTCTCTGAATGAGGAAAAGGGTCCAATGCACCCCTTAAAACCAAAAGGTTTGAATTTTAAAATATTTATTCATTTAGCTTTTAGGTAGATTACCCACCTTTAATTGCTTACCTTTCTCATCTTATTACCAATAAATTTCACTCCAAAGATAAATTGGGGTTCTATACTTGAAAGATAGTGACAAGATCAAAATCTTACAGCTTTTTTGGGAGACCGCCAAAGATATTACGAGTATCACTGGTAAGGAACCTCAAACATGTGAATGCTGGGCTAGATGATACAGACTTCATCCTTTGAACGCAAGTTCAATTTCTCTTGAACAAATTGGCCATCTTCTAAACTTGAGAACCAAGGTAAGGTCATCTGATGAACTTGCTGCATCCTACTGCAGTTTACTTTATCTGGTGGAGGTGGTGGTTATGGATGTGAGACTAATTCCACCTTCTTTGAATAAAACCCAGTGTTTTCTGGAATAATATGACATAATTGAAACAAGTTAGTTTACCTACAACAGAAAATGAACTGAAGCAATGCAAATGGAGAAAAGGGATATTTTCTCTGAAGGTATCCACTAGTCAGGCCTGATTGACCCCAACGTAGTCAGGATATTCACAGGCTGAGACAGGTTTTTCAGGACATAGATGCAAAATCCAAAAATAAAGATATTATAGTTTTCTTGCTCCTCCTCACTGGCAAAACCCAGCTTTTTCAGAATGGATATCATTCATTTGTACAGAATGCTAGTAGGAGAGTTTCTAACCCAAATGATGCACTAACAACTTGCATTTAGATATTTTTAATTAATCTATTCAGACACACCTCTGGAACAGGTGAAACTTGAACCCAGGTCTTTGAGCCCAGAAATAGGAACACTGCACCACAACAGTCCTACACAATTGGAATTTATATTGACACAGAAAAACAAGAAGAGATATAAATAGGCAGAGGCTCATATACTGGAATGGCAGAGAAGCGAAAATTTTAAATCATGAATTACGGATATTGGGATTGGGATTTAGCCAAACGCACTGCTCCTAGGACCTAATAAATGAGAAGGAAGATGTACAAAACACTGGAGTCAGGGGAACACAAAATTTGGGAGGTGGTCTACAGGGCTTGAAATTGGATCAGAGAAGTGTGTGATCATGGAGAGATTTAAACATTATGCAAGAATTTTACAATGAAACACTGGGGGCTGGGCAGGGAATAGATGATGTTTGTTCAGCAGAAAATTTACTCATGAGCCACAGTTTACAGAAGGTAGGAGATGAAGTTATTGACTCAGTGACAAAGTATGGATGGGCATTTTAGTAGCACAGTGGTGAAAATACGCAAACTTTGAAATGGCGTCATTACTTGATGGGCCTTGTTGATCAGAATGCCAAGGTTGTAAACAGTCTATTTCAACCATGGAAGGGATGGAATCCAGAGATGATTTGAAGATAGTAGTGGTGATAAATTTTGGCACAAATACTTCAATGGCCAGATAATTGTTATAGCAACACAGACTATATTGTGCATCAGGATCCTGCAGAATCCCAGATCTGTGGGAACTGCCTGGGAAATTGAAGATTTCAATAGGTCATTCCCCTGCATCTGGAATTATCCAAAAAATAAATCCTGAACACCAGAGGATGCAGAGGGATCTCATTTAAGTTACAGAGGAAAAGTCAGACAATGACATACTAGTCTAATTCCTGGTTAATTATTGCCCCCAGCATGCCATACAACCTTCCCCAAACCTGGTACACCCCTGACCAACCTTCCCAATCTAATATAACTCTGTTCCTGTCCCAGTACTGACATTCCCCATCCCAGTCCAACCTACCATGAGCACTCCAGTAGTTACCTGGAACCTCAATCCCTCAACCAATTGCCACAATAACCCCACACATAGCTTACGTACTTACCTTTTTGCAGCAGCTGTTAAAGCATTTGGTTGTGTTGCTGAATGTTTAAACTTGAGTACACAGCTGAATGACTGCTGCAAAAGGGAGCATTCTGAATTCCCCTGACTATCCTGCACTTTGTGGGAAGTGTGTTGTTTTCAGCTCCACATTTCTTAAGGAACTAGATTGGAGTTCCTGGCTGGAAATGCAGAGCTTATATAAACACTTAATACTATGAACATTTTAATAAAAGCAGGTCATGATAAAACCACAGGTAGAAGAAACACAGATCTGAAAACTACAAATATCTGTATATCTGCACAGCTATGTTGATAACAAGCAAGTGAAAGCAGCCAGCGAGAGGTTAGTCATATATTTCAGAAAAAGCTTACAAAACATCTTTAAAATTCTAGTTTTTTTTTTACCAATTCAAATTAACTATACAAGCTTAGTTTACACCCACACTTTTCAACAGAACCAGTTATTCCTGGGTAGCATGGTATTGTGTCCTAAGTCATCAGCTTAAGATTTCAATGCAAGTCTGCTCGAACCTAATAACACTGGGCTAGGACCCCATATGCAACTGAATTCCTTCAGTACCTCATCCAAGTGGCCATTCTTGATGGACACTTGTGCACAATGAGCAGCACTGGCTGTTCCAACAATGGAAGTACCAGGGCCAAGATGAATACTGTGCAATGTCCAGCTATACCAGCAGGATTACTGGATAGGGTTCATGAGTAGAAACCCTGGCTGAACTTTCCCCTTTTCTAACATAGGAGCTAAGAGGCCAAATACGGCAGTCTACTGCAATCCCAAGTTCCAATTAACTAATCAGTGGGGCCTGGCAATGATGACTTCAGGGAAAACAAAAAAATAAGCAGAGTGCAAAATTGCACACTGTCTTGTCAAATGAACACTTTGACACATTAAAGATAGTATTTTTGAGATACTAATTTTAAAGAAAATAACTACCAAATCTATCATAGAATTAATTCTGTGATTAACTGCATTCATTTCAATTCAGTCAGTTTTTGCACATATTGGGAAAGTACTCCTAATTTGGAATTTTAAGTCAACTCTGCAGAAGTGTAATCATATTCAGAACTGTAGGTTACAATTTAGTGAATAATTTACCAATGATGATACAATTTATTCAACTGAGGCATACACAATTCTGGTAAACCCAAGGCCTGTTAAACTCTCAAAAGAAAATAGGGTAAATGCATCAGGTAGAAACTTTGAGTTGCTGGCATTTTCTGCTTTATTTCAAATTGCCAGTATTTGTAACTGCTTTTAGTCAAAATTCTGCTGACTGATGTACTCCATCTACATCAAAGCACTAAGTAATCTCCCAATTTTCTTAACCATTTTCCCTTAAGTGTCAAAGGAAGTATTTTTTTCAACATGAACCTTTGTACAAAAACCATAAAATAAATTGCTAATGACTGTATTTTCACCTTCCGGAGATACTGACAGGTCATTTAATAACATTTTTACTTTACAAAAATCACGAAGGGAATTAACTTGTAAAATTATTTTAATGACTCAAAATATCTTCAACATTCTGGATACTGAAATGCAAAAATAGCAAGGGAAGAGTTTGGCTCTGAAATATACTCCCAGGACTTGTATCACTCATCATTCCCAAAACAAACCAAACCTTGAATGTTTCTCTACAATAAGCATAGGAAGAGATAAATACTTTTCCACCAGAACTCTCAAATGGTACAGCAACCAAGCTACCTGATAAAAGCAGGAAACAGCATATTAAGTTCACCCCTCCAAAATATATCATAGCAAACAGCTCAAGGCTTAAGGGAAAACGTGACCATGTTGTTAGACATGTAGTCTAAAGCATAAATCCCTGCGACACAAGACTTCCACCTTAAATAATAACATGATACCATTGAATGAAATACTCCACAGACACCACTGATAGTTTCAGCTTTGAAATATGTATTGTCTTTTATCCCCAGAGTGCTAGAACCTATCATCACGGGCTAAGTAAGCATGTGTCAAGGATCCTTGCAGGGCATATGTGACATTTAAATGCCTCAATTAATTTGCATAGATTGTGATTTTCTAATGAGGATTAATCCATGAACACACACCTTCCCAAGCCAAGAAAATTCAAACTGGACAAATCATTATGTAACAACTGCAAATAGCATTGAGCTGCTGGGCTTGGATGGCTGGACTCTGGTGCTTCATGTAGTTCCAGAGCTGCTGATGAGCTACCCTCTGAATTGTATCCCAGTCAGGTATCAACACTGCAAGGAGGAGGAGGAATTTTATTTGGGTGGGTAGGTTGGGGATGGAGAAGAATGGTTGGTAGGGGGCAGTGGGGTGGGGTTGTCAAGGGAATATATTTTGACCATCAGACTTTTAAAACAAGAGGTAGATTTTAAACATGAGTTTGCACTTTAGATTCTACAATTATTTTATACTGAATGTCTCTTTCCACATAGTAAATCACACACAAAACATTTTAAATTCTATATTGTGCGAATGGATATTATGCAGTTACCATATGTAGCAGATTTTACAACATAAAAATATATAGGAAAAACAAAGGCACAATGAAATTCAACTCATTCTTCAGGCAGAAGAGCTGAAATGAGCCACCTTAAAGAGAGATTTTAATTTAAAATTTATAAAAAGGATATAAATAACCGAGGCCAAAACACTATTCGTATCATTAAAACAGTTTCATCAGCAAGTAAAAATCTTGCAGTTTTATATAAGCTTGTATCCTTTAAAGATACAAGATATGGTAGTCTTTAAAGTGGCTCAGTCTTGACGGCAAGGTATTAAGATGGATATAAACCTGCACAATTTTGTTCATCAATGAGAAACAACTCATCAGCAGAGCTTGATTGCATTTTTCAGATTCAATTACAGTAGATACTGCCCACACTTGTTAACTAAATTAGCTCAAATGCAATCTGTCCCTTTACATTAATGCATGAGGGGAAGTTTACATCCAGTCACCACAGCAACAAACCCCATCCCTGAATAGTGTCACCTAGTCTAATACCTACGAAAAAACCTCCCGGTGCGTATTAAATACAGTAAATAAAGCATTCAACATTAACGGACCAGATGTACACTTAACTGTAAGTCTCTGTACAGCCTTATACAATGCTTACATTCCCTGTAAAGATTTACACTCCTTTTCGTACATTTTACTCCTTTTCAAATTTGCTTCTAATCATTTGAATAAAAAGTGTGGCTTTAGATTCTTCTCAATAATACTCAAGTCCATGACCAAATCTTAATAAAATAGCTGCTAGTTCTCAGCTATCAGCAGTATCCACAGTAAGGAACGGTCAATTTACGATGCACGACTGTGTAAGACTGTGTGTCACTGCAAACATGGAAGCTCCACAGTTTAAACCCATTAAAAGTCCAACAATTTATTTTACTACTGGATTGGCTTAACCTGAAATTAAAAAAATACTGATTCACCTAATAGTTGGAAGCAAGATTCGCAGCAGATTAAATGGTTAATTTTAAGTTTTTATCATGTGTACAGACTCTGATTTACCTAATGGAGCGAAAAACTTGAATGTGAACATGAAATGTGGGTGAATCTTGCTTTCAGCTTAAAGCAGAGGCTCAAGTCACATCGATATAATAATTGCAGCTCAGGTAAAACACCATGCACAGCATTTGATAAGTACTTCGAAAGAGCAGGGAGAGAAAATTAAAACACAGGTTCCTAATAGTGGTTGTAGTAATCGGCTGGGGCTCTTTTTCACAGACTTGCACAAACTGTCAAGAAGTCGTGGTTAAACTTGGCTCCTTCATTAAGTTTAGTTTCCAGCCTAGTCTGAGAGGCAGTGCAAGCACAACAACCTAATATGGATGCAAGCAGGACTTTTTTTGTTAGACCACCCTATAGCAAAAAAATGTTTTTGCAGTTACCAGAAAAAAAATCCTGGTTTTAGTTCATCCATGGACCGCTCTGGCCAATGATGGTTCTACGGTATTTGCAAATCCTTCTATCGTAAGCCCCGGTGTAAAATCTTCTAAGAAGCCTATTTCACACATCAAAGCCAAGTCTCTTTGCAAGTCCCATTATTAAACTTCTAATCGTTCAGAAATCTTTCTGTTCTATGTAGACAGCTACTATCTTGTGTGCCTAATATGCAACGTTGTAAGTGAGACTGCTACTGCTGTCACAGGAATGAGGTACCAGGGAGGGAAAGGCAGAATCACAGGTAATGTTGGGGATTACTCTAGTTTGTTGATATGATAGTTACTCATGGGCTCACAAGAATCATGCACACGTGTCAACAATCCCTGTGGTAGCAAATTTTGGCAATTGCTGAGTGATTGATAATTAGGCTTTTCAAAAAGCATCAAATGTAGATGCGCAGATGTCTCTCGAGCCTCCATCACACTTCTGCTTGGTGAATTTTTTTGGTGGTTTGGATTGGCAAGGGGCAGGGAAGCTACAGCATCTTCTCAGTTTAGAAATTGAACTCCTTTGCTTGAATGTTCGCTGTGGGGTCAAAACTGAAAGTTCCAGCTTGTGTCGCTTCAGGAAGGAGACTTGGATCTTCATCAATCTATTGAGAAGAGATAGAATTTAAAAAAAGCATTATCCTGTACTGTTTGAAAGTGGTTAATTCAGGAAACATTTTGGATAATCTAAATTGTCTCATAACTTCATGGTGACCATTAACAGATGCCTGGGGCTCTTCACACCTCAGTCAGCATCTATAAACTATCAGACATTGAGCTACGGCTTCAAGCTTTAGTCTGAAACCTTAGACAAGATGAAAACCCCATTTTCACTGCTTCCTATTCAATTATACTCCGGGAAAAATGGAATTTAGACCTACTGAGGAACTGGAATGCTGAGAACAATCCAAAGTAGTTGATGCCTTTTCGCTACATCAAGCAGACATTCATTGCCATTTGTTAACCAACAAATGTTAAGAGGTGAAACTAAACTTTAATTATTTTCATAGGTAGCAGACTATTGAGGGGTCTCCTGTCATAAGTACCAACATTTGAGATGCCGAAAACGTTAGATTTAACATAAACCTTGGTTCAAGATATACCAAGGTAGGTCGTAAACATCGTTTTGCCCAGCACCAAAATTTGTCCTCAACCACCTCCCTGCAATGGCTGAAGAGCTCCTCCAGAGGTCACAATGTGGATTTGGCCTATATTATTTGCCTATATTGGACTATTAGGGGCGGCACTGTGGCTCAGTGGTTAGCACTGCTGCCTCACAGCGCCAGAGATCCGGGTTCGAATCCACCCTTGGGCGACTGTCTGTGTGGAGTTTGCACATTCTCCCCTTGTCTGCGTGGGTTTCCTCCGGGTGCTCCGGTTTCCTCCCACAGTCCAAAGACGTTACATGGGTTGGCCACAAGAAATTGCCCGTAGTGTTCAGGCATGTGTAGATTAGGTGGGTTATAGGGGAATGGTTCTGGATTGGATGCTCTGAGGGTTGGTGTGGACTTGTTGCGCCGAAGGGCCTGTTTCCACATTTAGGGATTCTATATTCTATGATTATCCGGGAGGCACAGTTGATATGATCTGCACAAATTCAAGAAAAGTGCAGACAGCAGGAGCAGCCTCTATACATGGCCTTCCTTCTCTTCACAAAGGCCTTCAACTTTTGTTTCCTAAAGGGACTGTGGAGTGCCCTCAAGTTTGTTTGTCCACGGAAATTCATCACTGTTCTCTGTCTGTTGCACAATGGTATGCAAGCCCAGATCCTCACCGACAGTTCCACCATAGACCCAATAAATGTGTAACCTGGGGTCAGCAAGGCTGCGCCATCAGAACAATGCTCTTCTTCTCCACCTTCCTTAGGGTAATTTTGCCCCCATATCCATTAAACTTTCCTCTAGTGTGAAGCCAAACTACAGGACAAGTAGGAAGCCTGTGCTACCTTCATTCCAGGACCAAGGTCACATCTAACCCTGTCAATGAGCTACAGTGCTCAGAAGATGCTTGCATATGCACATACAGGCTGAGTTCTAAGCTACTGTCAATACATTCATGGAGGCATATGAAAGAATAGTCCGTGGGCTAAACATCTGGAATACAAACAGCCTCTACCAGCCTCCTCCCACTGCACAATACTGACCCCCCCAACTATCAAAATCCATGGCAAGTCACTGCACAAGGTTGATCAATTCTCATACCTTGGCAGCCTTTACTTGATAATGAAAGCAAAATACTGCAAATGCTAGAAATCTGAAATACAATCAAAGTGCTTGAGAAACTTAGCAGGGCTGACAGCATCTGTAGAAAGTGAAATAGAGTTAAGGTTTTGAATTTGATACGACTCTTCAGAATTTAGAACTTTATTTCTGAAGAGTGACATCGGACTCGAAACTTGAACAATTTCTCGTTCCAAAGATGCTGCCAGATGTGGTGAGTTTCTCCTACAGTACGTGGCTACATAAATGCAAGATTTTTAAAAATACAAAGGGATTGGAGTTTAAAGTAAAGTATTACTTAAATCTATGCACTGATCAAAGCACATTTGGTGTACCATTCATTCAGTTTTGATCATCTTAATTAAGAAAGGTCATATTTGACTTAGAGCTAGTGCAATGAAGGTTCACCAGATGATTCCTGGGATGAGGATGCTGACCAATAACGACAGATTGGCCTATACTCTCTGTAGGTTAGAAGAATGAGGGGTGAACTTAAAATCCAACAAGGTAGATGCTGGGATGTCTTGAACTGGGGTCACAGTTTCAGACTAAGGTGCAGGTCATTTAGGATGAGACGAGGAGCCATTCCATTACTGAAAGGTCTGAATGTATGGGATTGTCTATCCTAGAGAGGTGTGCATACTCAGTCATTGAGTGCATTCAAATCACAGATCAACAATAATTAGTAAATAATGCAATCAAGATTTATGGGATTAGTGCAGGTGGTATCATTGACGTAGAAGTTCAGCCATGATTTTTACTGAATGCTAGAGTAGGCTTGAGAGTCCAATGGCCGACGTATGCTTCTTAGGTTTATATAACAAATGTAAAACTTTAACTTCATCTTAAAAAATTGATTCAGAAATAGTAGGAACTGCCGATGCTGGAGAATCTGAGATAACAAGGTGTAGAGCTGGAT
>NC_063342.1:67618117-67630964 GCF_021869965.1 Rhincodon typus
GTTTCCTCTCCACCTATCCTCTCCTCTATCCATCTTCTATCCGCCTCCCACTCTCTCCCTATTTATTTCAGAACCCCCTTCCCTCCCCGTTTTCTGATGAAGGGTCTGGGCCTGAAACGTCAGCCTCTCTGCTCCCATGATGCTGCTTGGCCTGCTGTGTTCATCCAGCCCTGCACCTTGTTGTCTCGGATTCTCCAGCATCTGCAGTTCCTACTATCTCAAGCAGCATCTTACTCTGGATTAATCTGCTTCTGGATTTTAGAAACAAAAAATCAGGGTGTAATTCTTTAAGCTCATTTTACAGTACTAGCCTTTAAAAAAATCATCCTAAATATTGCTGAACATTAAAGGGGCCTCTGACTTCATACCCATAAGGGTTTTAAATTCAGGGTTGATAATACAGGTATAACAATGTTTACTTCCATAATTCCAGCTACAACTCAAAATTTCAACAAGATGCAGTTAATTGTCATTTGCATACTTGCAACAATAGTATTTCTCTACTTCACAAGCAAAAGTCAGACAGTGATTTCCTATGTCATGCATGTATACAGAACTGGCACCCTCAAGAACTGAACTCACTGCTGAATTAATGTCACTGCATTTGTGCCTAGCTGAAAAAGAGGAATTGAGGAATAAACTACACTTTTCCAACATTCTCTTGCCCCTTTCCTACAAATTTTCTGTGAGCTCAATAAATCAATTCTGTACTTACATCATCACCAGAAAAGTACTGATCTATGATTTCATAAGCTAGTTTGTAGATCTCTTCATTTTCATGTTGCTGCAAGGCTTCTATTTTTTCCAAACCTGTCAGAAAGAAAATTAGAAGTTAGTGAAACAATTGCGAAGAACATTTTGAAATACGATTGGAACAACATAGACTTGCACTGAGTCTTTCCTGAAACTCAGACATTTCTTCAGCTCACAGGATTTAAATGGGGTCTGCAAAAATAAAATGAATTTCAATAAGAACACAAGTTCTGGAAGCTTACCTCCACATTCTTCTATCATTTCTGCTATCGTGCTTGCTTCCTCACCAGCCATTTTTAAAATATTGTTCAGTCCATCAAGTACAACCTGTACCACCTGAGCATCTTTGACTCCCAGTAAATTACAGAAAGGGGGGATTACATTCTGCTGCACAAGATACTCAACCTAGAATAAAAAGGGAAGAAATAAAATGTCGAAGTGTTCCAGTCAGTGAAACTTATTTATAAAAGGCATTTAACATTTCTGGTTAAAACATCAATGTATTCAAGGCAGTTTTATGGATAGATAATTAAGAATGAATTATAAATTAGTTTAAATTATACTTGTATCATATTTTCTTCTTTAAGCTCATTTTACAGTACTAGCCTTTAAAAAAATCATCCTAAATAATGCTGAACATTAAAAGGGCACCTGACTTCATACCCATAAGGGTTTTAAATTCAGAGGCATCTAAGGCATCGTCAGATCTATGTCTGATATTAAACTCTTCCATGCTGTAATCTCAAGAGTGGATGAATTTTGGAATATGAAAAGCCTACTTAAATTTCTCCCCAACAGGTTTTCAAAAAGTGAATGAATTGCTGCAGGTTGAGAGAAACAATATAGGTTCTAGTTTTAAGAAACAATTAAACCATCAAAGCACAAAAGCCATTCAGCTTTCAAAGATACAGCATCCAAGTGAAATGATTTTTTTTTTCCAAAGTGAAGGATGCTATTCCAATCTAAACATATTCTGAAGAGTTTGAATTCAGAAGGAGCAAAATCCCCACGAGATTCTGGTCTGCATGTGAAGATGTTGCAAGGTTGGCGATCCTGAGATCTTCAACAAATACTGCAATGTAGAGTCATACAACATGGAAACACATCTTTCGGTCCAATCGTCCATGTCAACCAAGGTTCTCAAATTAAACTAGTCCCACTTGCCCGTGTTTGGCCCCTATCCCTCCAAACCTTTCCTATTCGTGTACTTCTCCAAATATCTTTTAAATGTCGTAACTGTACCCGCATCCACCACTTCCTCATAGCAGTCTATTCCACACATGAACCGCTGTGTGTAAAAAAAAAAAAGTTGCCGCTCATGTCTTTTTTAAAATCTTTTTCCACTCACCCTAAAAATATGACCCCTAAATTTGAACTCCCCCACCCTAGGGAAAAGACCCTTGCTATTCACCTTATCTATGCCTTTTATGATTTTATAAACGTCCATAAAGGTCACCCCTCAACCTTCTACGCTCCAGGGAAAGAACTTCCAGCCTATCTTTATAAGTCAAACCCTCCATACCTTGTAACATCCTGATAAATCTTTTCTGAATCATTTCCAATTTAATGATATTCATTCTATAGCAGGGTGACTAGACTGCACACAGTACTCCAGAAGAGGCCTCACACCAATGTACAACCTCGACATGACATCCCAACTCCTACAGTCAAAGGAGCGAGCAATGAAGGCAAGTGTGCTAAATGCCTTCTTAACCATCTGTCTACCTGTGATACAAATTTCAAAGAATATGTGCCTGAACCCCTAGGTCTCTCAACACCACTACCCAGGGCCCTGCCATTAATAGTGTAAGTCCTGCCCTTGTTTGTTTTACCAAAATGCAATACCTCACATTTATCCAAATTAAACTCCATCTGCCAACCCTCAGCCCATTGACCCAATTGATCAAGTCTCTTTGTAATCTTAGATAACCTCCTTCACTGTCCAATATATCACCAAATTTGGTGTCATCCGCAAAACTGCTGATCATGCCTCCTATGTTCTCATCCAAATAGTTCATACAATGCCAACAAAAAAGTGGAACCAGTACCAATCCTTATGGAACACCACTGATCACAGGCCTCAAGTCCAAAAATCAACCCTCTACCACCATCCTCTGTCTCCTACTGTCAAGTCAATTTTGTATTCAATTAATGAGTTCACCCTGAATCCTATGCGATCTGACTTGACTGGTTACTAAAACTTGTCAAAGGTAAACCAAAGTGCAATATGGGAACAAAAAAAAAGTCATATTCATCGACGAACTGAACCAAAAGGGAAGTACACTCAAATCTGTACTGTCTTATCAAGGCTATGTTTCAGGATCAATCATTGGTGCTGGTGATTCAAGAGCTCAGAAATTAAGTGCTTTGTGACACACATCCCTTTAGACCAAGGCACTGGTTTGACCAAGCTTGAATTGCTGTTTTTCAATGGAGCTATGCATAGTTAGGTCCTCTAGCCCGGTGTGCACGTAAATAAATAATGGTTTAGTCACTCAATTGCTGCTGATAGCAAAATTATTCTCGATTATAGTTCTGGATTTCATCCTTCTGTTGGCAACAATGCAGTAGTTTCTGTACGTTTTTACAACGTTTTAAAATTTGACTACCATGTAAATGTTTACCTTGACTTAACTCACTGCACAGCATGTGTGTCAGTTTTCACCAACCGTATAAGTTTGTCCTTCCCAGCAAAACCATATTTTATTGTGCTGTCTTGACATTGGTTGATTTTCCACAATTCAGCTTTTTGATTATGTTCCTGGCATTTGAAGTGCACCATGAGCTTGAAGAGGAACTTGTACTTGATAGTGAGCAGTAAGCATTCACAGCACTTGGACTTGCAAAGTAATAAACCTGGAGCATTATTTTTAGTGTGAAAATTGATGCCATGCTAAATGACTCATTGTTTAAACCTGCAAAAGGAGTAACTCATGTTTCTGATGTAAGCACATAACTTCATGATTGACAAGAACAAGTGCTTGATGATATCTTGAGAGGTCATGGGAACAGCACCATCTACAAGTTCCCCTCCAAACTAGGCACTAGCCCAAGTTAAACTACATCGCTGACCCTGCTAACAGTGAAGGAACAAAGTCCTGAAACTCCATTCCAAACCACAATCGATTCATCCTTAAATTACATGGAAAGCTGAAGATCAAGGCAGCAGCTCACCACCATCTTCTCCAGGACAGTTAGGGATGGGTTAACAAATACTGGCTTAGCTCGCAACGACCACATCTTCAGAACTAATTTAAAAAGTCCATTATGGCATGGAGTTCAATTTCTTCAGCATTAGTGGCCAAATGGATATATAATTTATTGAATATATGTTTCTGCACCACTCCTCTTTCCTTCAGGTTGATGTTAAGCCCATAATTCCTCACAACTGACAAATAAATCCATAGTTGGTTGTGGCACTTGGCATCTGAATCATGATCAGATGGGCCAATGGGCCCAGCAGTGGCAGATGGAGTTTAATATGTCTAAGTGTGAAGTGTTGCATTTTGGTAAGACAAAACACGGCAGGACTTATACACATATTGGTAAGGTCCGAGAGATTGTTGCTAAACAAAGAGACCTTGGGGTGCAGGTGCATAGTTCATTGAAAGTGGAGTCACAGGTAGACAGGATAATGAAGGTGGTGTTTGATATGCTAGTCTTTATTGGTCAGTGCACTGAGTATAGGAGTTGGGAGGTAATGTCACAGCTATACAGGACATTGGTGAGGCTACTTTTGGAATACTGCATTCAGTTCTGGTCTCCTACCTGTAGGAAAGATGTTGTGAAACATGAAATGGTTCAGAAAAGATTTACAAGGATGTTTCCAGGGTTGGAGGGTTTGAGCTATAGGGAGAGGCTGAATAGACTGGAGCTTTTTTCCATGGAGCACTGGTGGCTGAGGGGTGACTTTATAGACGTTTATAAAATCATGAGGGGCATGGATGGGGTGGATAGCTAAGGCGTTTTTCCCCAGGTCAGGGAGTCCAAAACTAGAAGGCGTAGGTTTAAGCTGAGAGGGGAAAGATTTAAAAGGGACCTGACGGGCAACTTTTTCACACGGAGGGTGGCGTGTGTATGGAATGAACTGCCAGAGGAAGTGGTGGAGGTGGTACAATTATAACATTTAAAAGACATTGGGATGGGTACATGAATAGGAAGGATTTAGAGGGATTGGGATCAAATGCTGGCAAATAGGACTAGGTCAAATTGGGATGTCTGGTCAGTGTCAGGTCTATTTCTGTGCTATATAACTTTAACTCAATTTGGTCATTGACAATCAAATGAGCATTCCACTGACTTAAGCTCAAGAAGGCCTGAAAGAAAATCTTCTTAATGTCAACAATGACTGACACAAAGAGCGTTGGTTTGTGATCAAACTTTTGCCTCATCCTGGTGGCAAGATAGTCAGTTTTGAGAATTTTGAGATTGTGACAGATAAACTTCAAGATGTTCAAGAGCCAGTAACAATCCCATGTTTTTCATTTTGATTGGACAACACTACTTCTGACATTGGAGTTTCTGCAAAGAAAAGTACTCCACTGGTTTCTCTACTCCTGATTCATTATCTTGCATGAAGACCACATCCATCAGAAAGTTACCGTCAATTAGTATTTCAAAAGCATTAGTAAAATCAGGGATGGCCAACACCTGTTTATTCATTAGGATTGCCTTCAGCTTCTCAAAAAGCTGTTTGGAACTCTTTCCACCATATTACTTTTATACATTTTCACAATTAATCTGTTAAAAGATGCAGCTATGGTACTTTAAATTTTTAAAAATCCCTAGAAATCTCACGATTTCCCATTTAGTTTTCGGAATAGGGAATTCCCTCATATCTTTCACTTTCGCAGTTGTTCGCAACACTTGCGAACCTGATCACATGTATATTTTCTTAAGTGTTAAGTGCTGTGCTAATATTTTAATGATTTATTCCTTCTTAGCTTTTGCAGGAAATTCCACCTATAACTTATTTGCCAAGTCTTATGGACTTAGCCTTCGTTAAGTCTTGTAAATCAGTCAGGTCTATTTTCCTCTAACCTGTAGGGTAGTTTTAGCAGCTTCCAATGCCATCTCATTTTACAGTATGAGATACCTGGTATCTGGCCTTTTATTCTTTACCAATTAATTTTACTTCATGTCCATGATCACAATCAAAGATTCCACACCGAACCCCAACTCATGTCATGGGAACACTGTGCTGGATGTCACCCCTTACTATTCCACAAATTGTCACAATGTGAGACATGCCAATCTAATCACTAGGATGGTTAATACCTGCAGTGACGACTATCTGAGATAAAAGAAACAAACACCAGGTTTTATGATGAGTGAGGAAAAACGTTTTTATGACAATTAACTCATCCTCAACCTGTGGCAAGAAAATGAATTACTAGCATGCAAACTTAATCTACCCCCTTTAAATCCAAATGCGTGCACACACACAAATTCATTCACTGAGAGGATGACAGGAAAGACGAGACCAATAGACATTTTTTTAAAAGGAAGATTGTAAAAAGGCACAAAAAGGCACAAATTTTGCAGATCAAAGTTTGAAGAAACCCAAGCGCAAAGGAAAATGTTGTGACTTTCTCATAATCTTTGGTATTTGACAAAGATACCATGCTGCCATTATCTGTGGTGATCCTAAATTTGGTAGCTGGTCAGATGAACCTAGGTCTTGTCTCAAGCTAGCAGATGTTTTGTCCTGCAAAGGCTTGGAGTAATCTTTCTTTCCCAATTAAAACAGAAAGAGAAGGAAAGAGAAAGTGGCTTTGGAGGTCCCAATGCAAAGTTCTCCTCTCAGTTTGTTGTCAAACTACCACTTACAACTAATCCACAAGCTGCTTCTTAGCAGCTACTTTTATGAGACATGCTCAGATCACGTCTTTGGATATGAAGTCCAGTTTCAGCAAAAGAACACCATATAGTTATACTTTCTCTTCAAGTCATTTAAAAAAAACTTGATAAACTAAACTTCTTTTTGTCCAGTATGTATTTCCAAAAACTTATATGGACTTCTTACAATGGATAAATCCATCTGGCAAATTAAAAATTGGGTCTGTAAGATGAAGCAATGTTGGGACTTTATCTAACATTAAATTTCAGCTTCCCAGATATGGAGCATGTTTGAAAAAAAAGGATTTCTTTGTGGTCTATCTCCATTATTCCTCTATTTCAGGTATGAAGTCTACACAGAGTTGAAGCATACCCTCATAGTTAGATGAGAAATAAAATGGAGAAAGTGACAAATAGCCTCAAGGTGACCAATTAGCAAAATTTCCTGTTACTAAATTGTTTAAACCATTAGAAGTGTCCCTTAAAGGAATTTAGTTTTACTTCTGAGAACAGACCACAAAGCGAAATCAGAACTAGACATCCCCTGGAGAGGAAATATTTGTGTGGTACCTTTGCATTGTGAAATTATAGCCTCAAAATTACTCCTTTATTTGCCCACATCTCCACAATTTATACCCTGCACAAATATATGTAGTGATATGCTGGTACTTAATAATAGATGGCATTGTAGATACCAACTGGTAAGCATCACTTGATAAATCAAATGATTACCTGCTCCTTTTTGCCACTAATTGTCAAGTTACTGATCGCCCATGCAGCTTCCTTTTGTGTTCCAAAATCTCCCTGCAAGAAAAAGAAGTTCAATTTTCATTACGCCAACAACAGGAAAATAGCTACTTCACACTAAAAGATTCTCATTTTGCCTAACAAAAGACAATATTGATTAAAGCATATTTTAGCAGGAGAGATAGATGAACAAGTAGACAATGGAATCATTCCACCTAAATTGTGCACATGAACTACAACAAAGGAAAAGAGGATGTAGTCAGAAGTCACACGACACCAGGTTATAGTCCAACAGGTTTATTTGAAAACACAAGCTTTCGGAACCTCAGTCCTTCTTCAGGTGTTAGTGAGAGGTAGTATCAGACACAGAATTTGTAAGTAAAAGGTCAAAGGTTCATACCATTGATAAGGATGTACTAAACAAACCGAAGGTACTGTTAAATCTTTAATCAGTTAGAAGGTTTTATTTGATTAATATGCATATGTAAATCCCCGAATTCCTTTCAAGTCACGGTCCTGAGAGAATATTAACCATATTAAACATATTAATCAATTAAAACCTTCTAACTGATTGAAGATTTAACTGCATCTTAGGTTTGTTTAGTACATCCTCATCAATGGTGTGATCCTTTGATCTTTTACTTATAAATTCTGTGTCTGATACTAACTCTCTCACTAACACCTGAAGGACGGAGGCTTTGAAAGCTTATGATTTCAAATAACCTGGTGTCATTTGATTTCTGACTTTGTCCACCCCAGTCCAACACTGGTACCTTCACATCATGAGAATAGGATGAACATCTGTTCTTTCTCCTATCTTCACTGATTTTTCAATTTCTCATCTACAACCAATAAGGGTCAACATTCTTAAAATTACATAAATTAAACATTTTCTTCCAAGATGCTTGTGCACTTTGACCCACCATTTTAGCTGCAATTCACAAACGGTTTGGATTGTATTTTCCTAGGAGTGATATATGCAGGCATATTCAAGTTACAGCAAAAAAAAAATCATTCACAAGGTGTGGATGTCACCAGCTAGCACTTACTGCCAATCCCCAATAGCTCAAGAAAGGGTGGTGGGTAACTGATGACACCTTACTTTGCTATGACAATTTAATACTACTTTTACTTAACATACATTCATGCTGATCTGATTTTCAGCTGTGCAAAGTGGTCTGATTTGCATACTGAATTTGGTTTCATATTTTGCTCACCTTAGCCAGTTGATGAATAATCATAGGAATCAAACCAGCATCTATTACAGCTTGCACTTGCAGCTGGTTTCCTGCTGTAATGTTGGAGAGGAACCACACTGCTTCCTACAGAAAACAAGTCAGGCAAAGCATCAACAATGTCTTCCAACCACCTATCAATTTGCATTTTTTTTTAAAACAGGTTAGGTTTGCATACAATAGCAAGAAATGCTTAAAAACTTTTCCAGGGATTGCTCTTTAAAGCACACCTGATTCTGATTCAACCTACTCCTTTAAATGTTCAAGCAGAGCATTGCACAGAATCAGAGAGACAAAATGAAATAGATTTACGGTAATGGGAAAGACATGCATGTCTTTTATGCTGGATGGAGTAAAATAAATGTAGTCCTTAACTGGGATGTTCTCAGCTGAGTCAGTGGTTTCATATGATGCAAGTGCTACAGCTGGGTTGGATGAGTCACACAACTCACAGGCAAGATGGTCCTTCTCTCTCCATCACCCACATACATTTTCAAATATTGTTTCAGTTTTAATTTATATTGTATCCAATGGAACAGAAAGAACAGTTGATCTCATATTATAGCTCTTTCAAGAAGTCTTCAAAATTGCTTTCTAAAGCAGCAAATAATGGTAACTAATAGAATACTTCAAAAACATTACAAACACAAGCACTACAGAAACAGCATGCTACAGTTAGACTAATTAATCCCACAATGAACCATCAAAGCAAAGTTGTGCATTTCTGCCATATCCATCTATGAAAATTGGACCAAAAACAAGTGTTTTTCACCTTCCCAGTATTTTGATGACAAAATTAGTTAATCCAATACTGGATGTCAGAAACAGTGTAACAAATTAGAGATAGTGGACAGGGAAAATGTGGTGGTGGTGAGGAAGAGTTGGTTGCCGTCAGCATACAAGATGAAATCTGACATCATATTTTTGGATGATGCAACCAAGGGGCAACAAAAAAGAAATAGGAAATGGCATGGATTTAATCGCAGGAGACTCCAGAGACAACAACGTGGACGTTAAGAGTGACTCTCTAGCTATGAATGGATAGACGAGAATAGAAGCAGTCAAGTGCAGTCTCACTGAGCTGGGGAAAGAGGTCAGCTGTTGGACAAAGAATGCCACTAAAGGCAATAGGCAGGTTAAGAAAGACAAGGTAATAATGACTACGGTCAGAAACACATTGATAAAATAGTCGACTCTGATATGTGCTACTTTGGTATTGTAGCAGGGTAAGAAATCTGATTGAAGGCGTAGAAACATGGGATTCTAGGAAATTCCTAGATGAAGAGTACAGAGAATGCCTTGAGATAGTTCCTTAATGCAGCACATCCTGAACCAAACCTCAAAGTGAGGTATATTAAACTTGCTGTTGTGCAATGTGACAATTAATGAATGACTTTAGTTAAGGCACCCTTGGTGCCAGCAACCAAAATATGACAGAATTTTACATCCAATTTGAAAGTGAGAATGGTATTTTAAAGTTAAATAAGGGAAACTATGTGGGCATGAAAACTGAGCTAGCTGAAGTGAACTGAGATGCCAGGTTAAAAGATAGATCAAAACAAACACAGAGGCAGACAGTTATGGGGTGTTTCCGTACACTTCTTATAACTATTAAAAAAAATTCTAAGGGAAGGGACCCTTTATCTGTGGTTATTTAGAGTAGTGGTAAAGGAAAGCATCAAACAGGAAGAAAAAGCATATAATTGAGCAATGAGGCAGGTCAAATGATTGGACAGAATACAAAAAAATAGCAGGGAATAACAAAGTAAAACTGAGTGTTGGTTCTCTAGAGTCAGAATAGCACGATGATAGACAATATAGAAATGGAGAATTAAATGAACAAATATTTTGCTGTCTTCACTAGAGAGGATACAAAAACATTCCAGTTATAGCTGTTATATCAGGAAAAGGGAAAGGAACTTGGCGAAATGACAATTATGATGGAAGTGGTATTGAGCAAATTATAGTGCTGTGGGCTTATAAGTCCCTGGATCCTCATGGACTTCATGCCAAGGTCTTACTAGTGGTGGCTAGTTAAGACAAGGTAATAATGACTACGGTCAGAAACACATTGATAAAATAGTCGACTCTGATATGTGCTACTTTGGTATTGTAGCAGGGTAAGAAATCTGATTGAAGGCGTAGAAACATGAGATTCTAGGAAATTCCTAGATGAAGAGTACAGAGAATGCCTTGAGATAGTTCCTTAATGCAGCACATCCTGAACCAAACCTCAAAGTGAGGTATATTAAACTTGCTGTTGTGCAATGTGACAAGAAGAAAAAGCATATAATTGAGCAATGAGGCAGGTCAAATGATTGGACAGAATACAAAAAAATAGCAGGGAATAACAAAGTAAAACTGAGTGTTGGTTCTCTAGAGTCAGAATAGCACGATGATAGACAATATAGAAATGGAGAATACGCTGGTAGCAGATACGCTGGTGTTAATTTTTCAAAATTAATGCGATTCCGAAAAGGTTCCATCACAGTACAAAGCAAAGTTGGTCTTGAGTAGGGTGTTAAGATTTGATCATTAAGGAGTTTATAGCTAGGTACTTGAAGTGATCAGAAAGAATTAGCATGGGTTTGTAAAAGGGAAATCAACTTATTGGAGTTCTCTGAAAGAGTAACATACACGATGGATAAATGGGAGGCTGCAGATTTTCAAATGGCATTTGACATCGTTCCACTTAAAAGGTTATTGTGCAAAGTAAGAACTCACCATGGAGGGATGATATATTAGCATAGATAGGAGATCAGCGGTTTGGCAGAAAAACAAAAAATACACATGAATGGGTCTTTTAATAATTGATATCTGGAACATACATGCCAGCAGTTATGGAATAGAGCTATGGAAGGAGATAGGCAAAAAGATCTTGAAGAGCATATGAAGGGAGATGACAGATAAACTAGAGAAAGTGGAGTTTGAAACTAGAAGCAAATTGTGAGGGAACCTTTCTAGAGGTTTGTCCCAGTCAGTGAGGGGAAGGAAGGGAAAAAGTTAAGACAGCTGGATGGATGCTTGAAATTTTCATAATGAAGAAGTCCACAAATGCCTTACACTTTTTGTGAGAAATGAGGTTGGAAGAGCCAGGAGACAAAATGTTTAAGAAGATGGTTTGTGTTGGGAGGTCTTTTCTGCATTCCAGGTGATCTTGAAATAAAAAACAGGTTTGAGGGCAAATCATAATGAGGCTTTATGTGGCCCAACCGAATTCGATGACCAGTAGTTAACTTGTTATCTGCCAAAGACATTAAAATGTGTGCGCCTTGGGAGTGCAGTGAGGGACATGTAATGAAGAACGACAGTTTTAATGGGGACGGGGCAAAGGGGGAACAGAGAGTGTGACTGAGCAGATTGCCATCTGCAAATATTTCTTAATGAATTACAGAAAGCTCAACAGTTGAAAATGCTCAAGTGTAGCTCTAAGTGACTTAGTGCACTTTTTTTCTCCTCCAGAAGGGAAGTGAGATAAGAAGGGGGATTCCCCATTTGCCCCAAAAACAACAGTGGCAAGACAGATCACCACACTGCTCAGATTTTTATGTATGTTGACAATAATGGAGATCCACCAACAGATATTTAAATTGAAACTAGTTAGGGTCACTAGTTCAACTGAAAACAAACTGGAAGCTAAACTGTTTTGCTGCCAAAAGACTGTTTAGTGAAATTAGCAGAGCCTCTTAAGTCAAGTTGGCTGCCAACTTACCTTGTTGATCTTCTCTTTAGGATGGGTCAGAAGATTTGGAAAGTGTGATAGTACATCACAATTGAGAACAACCTGCGTCTGTTCATCAGTACCCGTCACTATGTTGCCCACAGCTCTCAGTGCAGCTGTCTGTATAAGAAGGGGAAGAAATAAAAAGACTTGAGGGATTCTATTTATTTGCAAACGTCTTCAAAGTATGAATGAAAACGATGGCTTTATTACTTCATTGTTATTATTCCCTCCACACCTGCAAGTGAAATTTCCCACCGTGGACTAGCTAGAATAGTTATCATGAAGCAAGGTGCTGCTTTCTTTGCCTTTCACAGTGGGAAACCAACCAAGAGAAAGCTTATGCAAATACTCTAATACAACCTGAAGGAGGAAAAGCAGAATCAATAAACTGAGGAAGAAAAGATTCTTCCCCCAACCCAGATGGCAGAAGGTACATTTTTGCTGCCATCCTGCCACTTCAAAGGACTTAAAATTTGTCACAAACAGAGTAAAAAACAATTTTAACACACACACACACACACACACACACACACACACACACACACACACA
>NC_063342.1:67631364-67685321 GCF_021869965.1 Rhincodon typus
TGAAGGGTCTAGGCCCGAAACGCCAGCCTTCCTGCTCCTATGATGCTGCTTGGCCTGCCGTGTTCATCCAGCTCTGCACCTTGTTGTCTCAGATTTTCCAGCATCTGCAGTTCCTACTATCTCAAATAGCAGAACAAATTTGGCTGTTATAATCATATGTCTGGGACTTGACAACAAACTTGCAAAAATTTCTCAGGCATCAACATCAGCCAACCAACAAATCCCCATGCACCTCCTGTCAGAGAAGCGATCATTGCCAAGAAAAAGAAACCCACTAAATAAAATTGCAAGTCACACCTATTCAATAGATGGTGTGTTAATAACTTAGCACTTAACCTCTGAAACAGGTTACAGACCCTTGGTTATTTGCAACACTATGTTCAGCAGCATTCACGACTCCTCAGATACTGAAGCATTCCATGTTCAAATGCAACAAGCTCTGTACAATATCCAGGCTTGGGCTGACAAGTGGCAAGAAACATTCACACCACACAAATGTCAGGCAACGACCAATATGAGCCAATCTAACCACCGTCCCTTGACATTCAACTGTGTTACCATCACTGAGTACCCCCACTACCAACATCTTTGGGGTTACCACTGACCTGAAACTCAACTGGACTCAGCACATAAACACAGTGGCTACAACAACAGATCAGAGGCTAGGAAAATTGGGGTGAGTAACTCACCTTCTGACTCCCCAAAGCTTGCCCACCATCTACATGGCACAAGTCAGAGGTGTGATGGAATACTCCCCACTTGCCCGGACAGATGCAGTTCCAGCAATCAAGAAACTCAACACCATCCAGGACAAAGTAGCCTGCTTGACTGTTATCACATCAAAAAGCATCCACTCCCTCGCCACCAATACTTAGTAGCAGCAGTGTATACTAACTACAAGATGCACTGCAGAAATTCAAAGATTCTTTGACATCACCTTCCAAAACCATAATCACTTCCATCCCGAAGGACAACAGAAGCACATGCATAGGAATGCCACCACCTGCAAATTCCCCTCCAAGCCACTCACCACCCTGACTTCAAATATATCGTTGTTCCGTCACTGTCGCTGGGTTAAAATCCTGGAATTCCCTTCCTAATGGCATGATGGGTCAACCAATGGCAGTTCAAGAAGGCAACTCACCACCACCTTCTCAAGGGCAACTAGGTAATAAATGCTGGCCAGCCAGCGACGTCATGCCCCATGAGTGAATAATAAAAAGAAATTTCGGACCAACTCCCCTTTTGGACTCATCATAAAAGCAAGAACATGATTAAACTGGTATCACTTGGATGTGTTTTTGTACTTAAGTTCTGCCTAATTAAATAATCTCTACCTTTTCCAATTCTCTCTCTCCACACGTTTGTCAGGGCACTCCTGTTGGAAAGTGCACCCTTATGTCTAACAATGTGTGCAATAAACTGTACCTCTGGTTTGAGTATATCACAGTGTAGTTGTGAGTTTGATCTCACTTTTGTGTGTATTATCTTAAAAATGGGTAGATTTTTGTTTTAGCTGAATTGATTTGTCCCATCTTCCAGATTGGTTGCCACAATTCTGTGTAGGTGTTGACCTTGCCAATAAATATGCAGGCACTTTCATTATTGATATTTAAGGAAGAATGCTTGCCATTAAAAGTTTCAACTTATACGTTCTTAGTTTTCAGAGTTTTTAATAATGTTTCAGTCATACTAAATCCAAGTTACTGGCATTTACTGTTATTATCTGAAGGATAGAATTGGTTGCAAAATAAAGCCATGTCAATGCAAGTTTAAAAAGTCAAAGTCCACCAAAAGGGGTGGGGGAAATATGCCCCCACTACTTAACAGAGAAACACAATCACAATTTGCTTATAGTTAGTTGGTGTGCATAGGCAGAGAGATTTGTTTTAAATCTCAATCTGTTTATAACAAATTACAAGACATCAAGCCTCAAGAGTAAAGCGAAATCTGCCCCTGTAAAAAAAACATGCACTAGACTGTAGAATAAAAATGGTGTAACGAAATCAAATTTGCTTACATATGTAAATTGAGAAAATATACAATTTACAAAATATTTTAGGTCAGCATTTACTTTTTCAACAAAGAATAAGATTTACTTGTATTTTCTACATGATGTTTTTTCAAATATAAACTCTTTTTCAAATATAACAATTTTTGCGACTTAGCTCAAACATTAAAGCTGGGATCAGGAATGAAACAAACATAAGAACGTAAGAACCAGGAGCAAGAGTAGGCCATCTGGCCATCGAGCCCGCTCCGCTATTCAATAAGATCATGGCTGATCTTTTTGTGGCCTCAGCGCCACTTACCCACCCTCTCATTATAACTCTTAATTCCTTTAACGTTCAAAAAATTATTTATCTTAGCTTTAAAGACATTCAATAAGCCTCAACTACTTCACTTGGAAAGAAATTCCACTGATTCACAATCCTTTGGGTGAAGAAGTTCCTCCTCAATTCAGTCCTAAATCTGCTCCCCCTAATTTTGAGGTTATGCCCTCTTGTTCTAGTTTCACCCACCAGTGGAAAGATCCTCCCTGTTTCTATCTTACCTATCCCCTCCATAATTTTCTATTTCTCTAAGATCCCCCCTCATTCTTCTGAATTCCAATGAGTATTGTCCCAGTCTACTCCGTCTCTTCTCATAAGCCAACTCTCTCAACTCCAGAATGAACCCAATGAACCACCTCTGCATCCCCTCCAGTGCCGGTACATCCGTTCTTGAGTAAGGAGACCAAAACTCACCAGTACCCTATACAGCTGTAACATAACCTCCCTTTAAACTCCATCCCTGCCACAATGAAGGACAAAATTTGTTTTCTTAACTATCTGTTGCACGTCCAAACCAACCTTCTGCGATTCATGCACAAGGACACCCAGCTCCCTCTGCAGAGTAGTATGCTGCAATTTTTTACCATTCAAATAATAGTCCTTTTTACTGTTATTCCTACCAAAACAGATGACTTCACATTTATTAACATTTTACTCCATCTGCCAGCCCTTGACCACTCACTTAAAACTATCTATATTCCTCTGCAAACTTTGAGTCCTTTGCACATTTTGCTTTACAGTCCATCTTAGTGCCATCTGCAAACTTTGTCACACCAAACGTGGTCCCCAACTCGAAATCATCTATGTAAATTGTAAACAATTCCAGTCCCAACACTGATCCCCAAGGCACACCAATAGTCACTGATCACCAACCAGAAAAGTACTCATTTGTCCCCACTTTTTGCTGCCTGTTAGTTAACCAATCCTCTAGTCAGGCTAATACATTGTCCATAAGGCTGTGTACCTTTATCTTATGTAGCAGCATTTTGTGCACAACCTTTTCGAATGCCTTTGGAAATCTAGATACACATCTACTGGGTCTCCATTGTCCATCATGCTCGCAATGTCTTCATAGAAATCCATTAAATTAGTTAAACATGACCTGCCCGTCATGAACTCATGCTGTGTGTGTCCAATGGGACAATTTCTATCTTGCTATTTCTTGCAAGATGTCTTGCTATTTCTTCCTTGATGACAGATTCAAACATTTCCCCAACCATTGAAGTTAAGCTAACCAGCCTATAATTCTCCAACTTCTGCCTATCTCCTTCTTTAAACAACGGCGTTACATTTACTGTTTTCCAATCTGCTGCAACTGCGCCAGAGTCCAGCGAATTTCGGAAAACTACCATGAACGCATTTGCTGTTTCTCCCGCCATCTCTTTTAGTACACTGCGATGCATTCCATCAGGGCCAGCAGACTTGTCTACCTTTCGCTCCATTAGCTTGCCCAACACTACCTCTTTCGTGATAATGATTGTTTCTCAGTCCTCACCTACATTAATCTCTTTGTCATTAAATACTGGCATGTTATTCTTGCCCTCCACTGTGAAGACTGACACAAAATACCTGTTCAATGCCATGGCTATTTCCTCATTTCCCATTATTACATTCCCCTTCTCATCCTCTAAAGGACCAATGTTTACCTTAGCCACTCTTTTGTTTTATATATTTGGAGAAACTTTTGCTATCTGACCTTATGTTCTCAGCTGGTTTACATTCATAATCTATCTTACTTTTCTTTAGTTTTTTTGTGGCTTTCTGTTGGCCTTTATAGTGTTCCCGATCTTCTAGCTTCCCACTGGTCTTTGCCACTTTGTATGCCTTATCTTTCAATTTGATAGCCTCCTTTGTTTGCTTAGACATCCACAGCTGATTACTACTTTTTCTATAATTCTTCCTTTTCACTGATATATACTTTCGCTGAGCACTTTGAAAAATTGATTTGAAAGTCCACCATTGTCCCACCATAAAGTCTTTGCTTCCAGTCTACTTTAGCCAACTCCTCCCTCATCCTATTGTAGTCTCCTTTGTTTAAGCACAGGACTCCGGTATTGGATTTTATCTTCTCACTTTCTATTTGTAATCTAAATTCAACCTTACTGTGATTGCTCCTTCCAAGAGGATCTCTAACTATGAGATCATAATCATTCCTGTCTCATTATACATAACCAGATCTAGGAAAGCTTGCTCCCTCATCTGTTCCATTATACACTGTTCAAGAAAACTACTGCAGATACACTGAATGAACAACTCCTCAAGACTGCCTTAGCCGACCTGGTTCAGCCAATCGACATACAGATTAAAATCCCACATGGTCATTGTTATCTTCGTTTACTGCCTGCCACAATGTGACGTTACTATTTGGTGGCCTACAGACTACGCCTATCAGTGACTTTTTCTTCTTAGAATTTCTAATTTCCACCCAAATGGATTCAACCTTATTCTCCATAGAACCTATATCATCTCTCACCACAGGCCTGATGCCATCCTTAAATATCATAGCTACATCAACCCCCCCACCCCGGCCCCCTTACCTTCCTGTCTGTCCTTCTGAATAGTCTGATACCCTTAGATATTTAATTCCCAGTTGTGACCATCCTGCAACCATGTCTCTGTAATGGCTACTAAATCATACTCATTCGCGATGATTTGTGCCATTAACTATCTACCTCGTTTTCAATGCTACAAGCGTTCAGGTAAAGTGCTTTGATGCTAGTTTTAATACCATATTTTTTGAATTCTAACATCTCCATTAATAATATCTCCTGAGTCTTCCTTCCTTTTAACTTCTTTCATAGTTTTCGATGTAGTTAAACCCTCCTGAACATGTTAACCTGCTGCTTTCTTTTCTATTTGCCATAATACTTCCTGTCGTTTTACCTTTCCCTTTCCCCATAGCTCAAAATGGCTTTATTTTGCATCCAATTTTAGCCTTAAGATCAAAATCTTGTCAAGATATTCTAGACACCATAGGTTTGGTATAAAAAATACTTTTCTCACCTGAACCTTGACTTCTTGATGACTGAGCAGTGGAACAAGGAAAGGCACCACACCTGAATCAATCACCATCTGTATTTGCTCATTACCTCCATCTGTCAGATAAGACAAAGCCCACACTGTGTCCACGAGTATCTTGAATATTTTGAAATGAAAATTAGAAAGAAGTTAGAATGTGGTACTCGCTCACACAGAGCTGATGCACACTGTTGCACTCAAGGGAGAAAAAGATAACTGATGTTGATGGGGTGAGATGAAGCAAAGTGAGAAGAGTGTGCAACATGAATCACTTGGTCCAAGGTCTGTACTGGTTTATTTCCATGAAGGAAAAACTACATAATCATGCTATAACACAGTACAATGAAACACCAATTGGTTTACAACCTCTGTTACTGTTAAAAATAAACATGACAACAAATTTACATTTACAGCCTGCCACTTGAAAATTTATCTAACTTGCAACATGTTATAAGATGATGCTGGCAGTTTTCAGCCTATCTTTTTGATGACAGTAATTTCAGGAACCAACATGAAGCAGAGGAGAAAAGACCAAAATACCTCCACTTCTGTGGATAGATCAAAAAGGTTTTTAGGACAGTGACTAACATTGACCTTTTACCAATGACAAAGAACTTCCAGGATTTCTATCAACACTTGCCAAGCTTGAAGAAAGCTGCCCACAAAGATCTAGAGATCTCTATGGGTTGCATTAGCTCTTTTACTGACATCAGACTTAATGTCAAGCAAACTTCAGAGAATATCCAGGCATCTAACAGTGATATCATCAAGCAGAGTAAGCAAACAATAAGACTGAAATATGCGCACAGAAAACAAAGGAGCAAGTAAAATATACTGATTATCCTTTTTTAATTATTTTAGAGAACGCAAAATAAATGGCTGAGTCACACAAATGTGACTAAGGTCAAAGCTGAAATATCAAAACATTTATAAGAGTCGTCTGGCAATAAAGAATTTGAGAATTGCTGAAAAGACGACATTTTGTTCCAGGTTTTCATCTTAGTCTCATCAGGACAATTTGCAAGAAATACCAAAGTAAAGGGAAAAAGGCAGTTTTACCATACAAGTGAAGAGTGCTGACTGGTTGACAAGTGTACCCTGAATAGTAGAGATGTTGCCATGAAGAATGCAGCATTTAATGATGACTGACAGTTAATCGCCAAACTTTGTTTATAACTAATCAGCACTTCCCCCTTATACCAAATGAATGTTTTTACCTTTGAATGAATTTCTTGTGAATTGTCCCAATTAAAAGAAGATGAAAAGATTTGACAAAGTCTGTTTTTTTAGGAAAAAGTCATATAAAACATGAAAAATGTTGAATTTTTGCACCATTATAAGAAATTTGATATTCCACAAACATAAATTCTCCTTTTGTAGCCAGAGGGTTTGCTTCAAGTTATTAATACGTTAAAGAACTTTTAAAAAGCTAGCTTTACCACATTCAAAAAATGACAACTTAATCAGGGGTCCTTACAGACAGTCTAAATGCAGAAAGGGCAAGCTCTGGTCAATTCAATAATTTCTAATTGGGTGCAGTCTCCAAGAACTTCAACAGTGCATCAGGTAGGACAAATACACTGACAACAACTTTTTGATTTGAGTTTAATCATGTGTGCACTGTCAGAAGTTGCTGACAGCTTCAGAAGAACAATTACGTTCAGCACAGTTACACTGTCATAACTGATACATAAAAACAGGCCAACAGATATTTCTAGCTTGAAAATAAACTATTGACTCATTAAAAAATTAAATATTAAGAACAAAGAAAATTACAGCACAGGAACAGGCCCTTCGGCCCTCCAAGCCTATGCCGATCCAGATCCTCTATCTAAACCTGTCACCTATTTTCCAAGGATCTGTATCCCTCTGCTCCCTGTCCATTCATGTATCTGTCTAGATACATCTTAAATGACGCTATCATGCCCGCCTCTACCACCTCTGCTGGCAACACATTGTAGGCACCCACCACCCTCTGCATAAAGAACTTTCCACGCATATCTCCCTCAAACTTTTCCCCTCTCACCTTGAAACCGTGACCCCTAGTAATTGAGTCCCCCACTCTGGGAAAAAGCTTCTTGCTATCCACCCTGTCTATACCTCAATCTATACCTGTATAAACCTATGCACTATATTGGGCTTGTATTATGATTGAACTTGTTTTAACAGCATGAGAATTGGTTATTAGTCTCTCAGAAATTCTTAGTGAGAGTGAAGCCGTGCAGTTATTAACTACTCACATGTATAGATTTATAGACAATCATTCTGCATTAAAGATTGTAGTACTACGCAAGACCAGGAAAATTTACATGCATTGAAGGAAGCCAACTCACATCAAATTTAAAAAAGTTTAAAAAAAAAAGGCTATGCAAAATAAGTCAACTCTTGGAATATAATCCACTTTAAAAATCCATTTAACATTTGAATAATTAAAATCTAAGTAGATCAACATTCTTCCAAAAGGAAAGAGAAGTATTACACTGTGCTTTATTGTTGGCTAAAATGTCCCAAACGGCCATGAAAATCCCCCTGCACCTGAAACACTATCAAGGGAAATTAATGATAGGCAACAAATGTTGGCCTCAGTACGAACACTCTTTCCATCTTTCAAAAAAAAAATCAGCTATTCTGAAAACATGGAGGTTGCACATCTTCTTTGCCAGGAGTTAGTACACTACTTACATTAATATCTGTATGGTATATCAACACGCAGAGTGCTGGTAGGATCTGTGGAGGGAAAAATTGAATAATTTATTCAGTGATTAAATTCGCAATTCAATAATGGAACAGCACAAACTAAACCGGATCCAATGCACTAACAAGTATTTATAACCAATTCAATAGTACTTGTACAATTGGGCAGTTTTTACTCATTATACAGACATATTACTATGGCTCCACTCGCTGATACCAAGCAGCATGCACATTTTCAATGATATCTCTTATGAATGAAGGTATAAATACCAATTAATGATAATTTATTTTATATTTCAAAGATCAGTTTAATATAGGGCTCACGAATATATTCATGCACGATTGGAAATAATCAGTCGTGCTTTAGATTTGAAAAAGTAAATTGAAAATAATATTTTAATAAACCAGTATATTGTGGTTAAAAGACCACTAAAATAATGAGCGCAAAACAAAGTAAAACTTTTTTTCAATGGTCAATAACCGAATTAATATTATACACGTGTGCAGAACTTTGGCATCAGCAAAGTGACCTTATCATTGAACAGTACCATTTCAAACTTCAACAATAAACATGGAAAGGGAAGAAAAACAAAATAATGAGTTCTGGGAGGAAGTCAAATATAATGCCTGCATACAAGTCCCACAGAGATGCAATGAAACACAAATGGGCACCAGGGCAAGAAAAGAAAACTTCAAAACAATAACCAAAAGCCTGGTGAAAGAGGCAGATTTTGAGAAGCTGATGTACCAGGAGATGTAGTCTAGTGACTATTATGATGGTTGCTATATTATTATGCATATTTGCATTCTAAATTGGAGACAAAATAGACTTTTTTTTAGCTTTTCAGTCCTGTGAACCAGTCTCATTTTTGGACACAGGGAGAAAGAGAGAGAGAGAGAGGGAGAGACGGAGAGCGCAAGAGAGACAGCACGCGATCAAGAGTGAGTGGGGGATGAGAGAGGGAGGTGATAGAAGAATCATGATGAGGACAGGAGGCCCATAACAGAAGAGTGCTGTTATCAGCAGTCTCCAACCAATCAGGGCTGACAAGTATTTAGATGCTTTGAACTCAGTGAGAAGGAATGTCCAGAAGCAGAATACTGTGGGTGTGTCACAAAGAGAAACAACCTACAAGGCTTTTGAAGATATTCGTTTAGGGAACCCATGTTAAATAATAGTGAGCAGAGTTAGCAGCTTGTTTTAAGTGTCTCAGAGAGAGACATGAGCTGAAGAAAGTAGCACCTGGTGAATAAGCAGCAATTTCAAGCTAAGCAAGAAGGTTTTGAATAGAATTGGTGTGACTTTTCACTGAAGTTTGAGTATCCATTATGGCATTGCTGGAATAAAGGAAAGACATTTATTTTTTCATGTTTGTAGTGTGTAAAGATTGTGTCTATTATTTTTGTGCTTTTTAAAACGAAAGACTAAAATGAGAAGTCAATTTCAAAATCAGAGATTTACAATAATGGCTGCTTGATTTAAAATCAAGGAATTTGATATTTATTGTGAACCTTATTTGTGTAGCTATTAATTCCAACAACATATAGATGTAATCAACATTCCTACAAACATTTAGCTATTAACCAGCACTAGTAGAAACAGATGATCTGTTCACTTATCTCATTATTGTTTGAGAGACCTTGCTATGCACAAAATGGTGGTTGTCAATCCTCCACTGCAATTTTTTCAAAGTATTGCAAAGTGTTTTAAAATGTCCCATGGTCATTAAAGGTGCCATATGAATGCAAGTTCTAAAATATTTGAACCAGTCACCCCTCAGCCTATTTATAATTTACTCCTTTAAATTTACCACTTCATGTTGTCATTTCCTTCACAATAAAATGCAATTCCAAATCTACCAAGGCTTCATGATGGTAGACCACTCTACACAGAAGACAGCCAATAGCTCTAACAGTTCCAGAAGTATTGAATACACCTACGTTTCCATATAAAAATTTCTATTTGTATGGAATATAGTAGTAAGTAGCCTTCATATTTACTATTGTCAAACTGGCATGTGCCTTTACTGAACAGGTGTATGGCGTGATCACAATAAACAGTCAGTTTGTGACACTTGAACCATCTTAACATTCCTAATTACTATGGGCAAATCATTTCAAATGTTTTCACCCTCTACATATGTGCATATATCACATATATAGACCCATCACAATCAAATTTATCCAGCCTATTTGAAAATCTCCCTGATCCAGCCAACAGCTTGAGTTATTTTCACTTATAAAAACCAAACAACATTTGTCAAATTTCTTTACCTCCTGAACTGTTTCCATTGGTGGTGGTGGATCCTTATTCCTGCAGAGGTTAACTATGACCCATGTGACGTTTCGAAGGAAAGTGATGGGGATGGAGGGATTGATGAAGGACAGAAGAGGTTTGACAACTCCCAATGAGATGACGTAGTCTCTACAACGAGGACCATCACCTAAAGAAGTGAAAATGAAAATGTTTGCATTAGAGATGAGAACCTGAAAAGCTTTATGAAAGAAAATGTTGTAGCTGATGCATATACAGCAGTTAGATGAAAATGTTAATGCATAAACTCAATAAAACAATTCAAAGCAAAAATATACATGTTATTTTGGTGGTTTGTTTAAATGGTTGAACAATACAATTCTTAATTTAGAACTCTGTATTATATCATACGGCAATGAACCCCATTCACTTCACTGTGCCTGTTCAGGATCCTTGAAAGAGCTATCCACTAAGTCCCACATTACTACCTGTATTGGTCTCAAAGATCACATTGTTAGTTACAATTCTCTTTTGAAAGAGATAATTGAATCTGCTCCTTCCACCTTTTTAGACACTGAATTCCAGGTCATAAAACTCATTCTAGATCAGCTCATCTCCCCTTGAAGCCTTTGCCAATTACCTTAAATCTATGTCCTCTGGTTACTGATGCTCCTGCCAGTGGAAACAGTTTCTACTTGTTATGTCAACAAAAAAAAACTCAAGTTTCAGCAAATGCAATTAAATCTCTGAACATCCAGTTCTCTGAAAACAATTATGGCATTTCTCGCTACATAACTTAAGTCTCTCATACCTGGCATCAATCCACTCTCAACAAAGTGATGGAACTTGGTCTTGACAGTGGCACTCAATGACCAATATTCTTCTCATCAATGCTCAATGCATCCATCAGGGGCACTCATGATGAACTTGGCCCAAACATGAACCAAAGCACTGAATGTCAGAAGTGAGGTGAATGTTACAACATCTTAGAGAATGTGGCATCAAGTAGCTTTTGTAAAATTGAATCCATATCTAGGCAGATGATATTTGAGATTTTTGGAGGTCATCATTTCAATTATTGGATATTGCTGCAGGAAACTCTTCAGGTCAGTGTCCTCAGCCCAGCCAGCTTCAGCTGTTTTATAACTAACCTTCCCTCAATCATAAGACTAGATTGATAATTGACTGGTAATTGAAGTATCCATTTTCAACTCTTCAGATGATGTAGTAATCCTGAAACGCATGGATCAAGACTGGGACATCAATCAGGCTTGGGCTGTTAGGTAAAATTAGCACCATACAAGTGTCAGGCAATGACTATCTCCAGCAAAAAGTGAATTAACCACCATTATCACAGAACTCTCACCATGAACACACTGGGGGTTTTACTGACTACAAACTTAATTGGGCCAGCCACAAATACTGTAATAGGTTGAAAATTACATGGTGAGTCAGTCACCATTTTATTTATTTGCAAAGGCCGTAACACCATCTACCAGGCAAGTCAGGAGTGTGATGGAATGCTCTCTGCATGCCCTTTTAAGAACAGCTCCAATAACACTCAAGAAGCTTGACATCATCCTGGACAAAGCAGCCCATTTCAATAGCATCACATCCCGACCTTAAGTATTCACTTCCTCCACCACCAAAGCCCTGTGACTGATCCATGACAATACCACCTAAAACCTGTGACTACTGTTGTCAAGAAGGAAAAGAGTAGCAAGCATATGGGACATCACTACCTTCAAATGTCCTGCCAAGTCATGTGCCTTCCTAGCTCAAATGCATCCTCATTCCATCATCACGAAGTTAAAACGTGGAACTCTCAATGGATGTACCTCCACTACATGGACAAAAGTAGTTCAAGGTGGTGGCTAACCAATACTTTCTCAATGACAAATGGGAATGGAAAATAAAGGCTGGCCTCCATCAATGCCACCATCCAGTGAGTAAAAGAAAATCTAACGTATCTCTTTTGCACCGTCTCCAAAGCCGAAGCAAACTTCCTAAAGTGTGGTGCCTGGAAGTGGACACAGTTAAGACCTCACTGGTAATTTAAAAAATTCAGCATAAGCACTTTGCTTTTGAATTCTACGTCTCGACTTATAAAGCCAGGATTCCCATGTGCTTTTAACAGTGTACAAAAGACTTTATGAAAATACAAACCTATGATGTTTCCTAGAGCCCAGACTGCTTGCTCACAAACATTCTGATGAGGGGAGTGGAGTAATCGCAGAAACAGAGGTACAGCATCTGGAACCAAACATAAAACATTAGCACTACTCTAATCAAGATAACAATCAAAGAACTACATCCAAAATAACATTGGATATCTTAGACTACAACTTGTCTTTTCTAAGAAGAGTCCCGACCCGAAACGTCAGCTTTCCTGCTCCTCTGATGCTGCCTGGCCTGCTGTGTTCCTCCAGCTTCACACTGTGTTATCTACATCTAGTTCAAGCCAATTTTCTCCAATAACTTACTGAAATGAATACATTGCTTAGGGCTTACGACAACCTCACAAGTGGAAAAGTGGGCTTTGCCAAATTGAAGGCAGTAAAAAATTGCAGACAACTCAAAAGGCTTTCAGCAGTACCGCCTCTCCATTTACAGAGACTGAATGGATACAGAATAGTTCTCTATAACTTGTCTCAACCCTCTACATTGCCAGCTATCATTTCACAGAGAAGCTAAAAACTCCTTTGATTGTATACCGATAAAATTAACATACTTTGCCTCTGCTGTTAAGCTCTTCAGTTAAGTCAGAGTCTATGGAACTTGGATATTCAATGTGACCCACAACTAAGCTTGACCTGCGATTTTTAATCCTTTTTTAAAAGATAAAGATGTTACATTGACAGGCTTCCAATCCTTTGATACTTCTCCAGAATCGAAGGATGACTGGAACATTACTACCAGTGCATCCGCTATCTTTGAGGCCATGCCTTTTAATACCCAAAGATGCACCCCACTGGCCCCTGGACATTCAATGACCATTACCATCATTGAACCTCTCACTATCAACATCCTGGGGCTACCATTAGTCAGAAACCAAACTAGCCGTATAACTACAGAGGCTTCAACAGCAGGTCAGAGGCTAGGAATCCTGCAGTGAGGAACTCACCACCTCACTCACCAAAGCTTGTCGACCATTTACAAAGCACGGAAGTGTGATGGTACACTCTCCATCTGCCTGAATAGGTGCAGCTGGTTCTCTAAGGAAGGTCCTTTAAGGAAGGAAACTACTATCTTTACCTGGTTTGGCCTTCATGTGATTCCAGACCCACAGCAATGTGGTTGATTCAAAACTGCCCTCTGGATAATTAGGGAAGGGCAATAAATGCTGGCCCGGCAAGCGATGCCACCAACCTGTGAACGATTTTAAAAAAAGCTCCAACAAAACTCAAGAAGCTTGACACCATCCAGGACAAAGCAGCCTGCTTGATTGGCACCACATCTACAGCCTTCATTACAGATGCTCAGTGACTGTGGTGTGTACCATCTACAAGATGCACTGTAGAAATTCACCAAGATTTCTTCAACAGGATCTACCAAATCCATCAAGAAGGAACATGGGAACAACACCACCTGCAAGTTCCCCTCCAAGTCACTCACCATCCTGATTTGACAATATATCATAATTTCTTCAATGTATCGGGTCTAAATTCTGGAACTCCCTCCCTAATGGCATTATGGGTCTACCTGCAACACATGGACTGCAGCAGTTCAAGAAGATCATTCACCACCTTTTCAAGGGCAATTAAGAATGGGCAATAAATGCCAACCCAGCCAACGATGCCCACATCCCATGAATAAATAAAGACAGGAGATCAGAGGGGAAGGCAGTATTGATGACGGGTGGATGAAATTATGTAGACTACTGACACAATGAGTTTGGCCCAACCAATTTGTGGGGGCGTTTATCCCTGACTCAAGTGGTAATCTAACATCTTGTTCTTCAATCATCCCAATGTTCAAATAGAGGCTCATTTATAAATCGGTTAGGAAGGCTGACAATAGAGGTAGTTTTGGAACAGAGGGCACTGGTGGCAGGTATATTAGGGTGTTGTTGGTGTACAGGTGCAAATTCGCCCATGTCAGTGGATCTGGTCTGCAAGGTGCTAGAGATAAAAAAAGCAAAGGGAAAGAGTGAAATGTAGATTTGAACTTTATCATACAAGGTACTAAGAAGAAATACTTACTGGTTCTAATGAGATATGGCGGAATAGAAGCAGTAAAAGGAATACCTTTGAAGATACATTTAAAATGGGAGACAGTGGAGGAGGAGGACATAAATGTATGTCAGGTTGATCGCCGCTCAGATATGGAGAGGGTCAAGGAGTAATTGTACAATTTGTTGTGGCTAGAAAACCTTCAGTGAGTTTGATTAAGGTTGTCTCAGTGCTGTAAACACTATGTGAGTTGGAATTTAGAGGCTCACATTACAGCCGCTGAAACATCCAAAAATTCAATAAAACAATTTTGCAAGCTTTGATTTCTACATTGCCTCCTTGACAAAAGGAACCAAAATGCTGGAATATTTGGCATGGAAGCCTGCACAACAGAACTGAAATTTATATTTGTACTAAAATATCTTTTCAGATTTATTACTAATGGAAAACCTAATTATTTCTAAGACACCTGCACTGAATTTATATCTGAGGACAGGCCTCTTGGCAGTCATTGAGCATTCACACATTTTAAAGCTGACAAGGTAATACTGTATTGACAGCTATTTTTGAAATTATTTTATAGCAAACATCCTGTTCCAGGTACTGCTGAGCACTGTCACTGTGTAGAAAGAAGATTTTACATTTAATACTAAATGACATCATTTTTCCTGCATATTCATAGAATCCCTACAGTGTGGAAACAGGCCTTTTGGCCCAACAAATCCACACCACACCTCAGAGCATCCCACCCAGACCCATCCCCCTATAACCCACCTAATCTACACCTCCCTGGACACTATGGGCAATTTAGCACGGCCAATCCACCTAACCTGCACATCTTTGGACTGTAGGAGGAAACCGGAGCACCCGGAAGAAACCCAAGCAGACACGGGGAGAATGTGCAAACTCCACACAGACAGTCGCCCGAGGCTGGAATCGAACCCGGATCCCTGACGCTGTGAGGCAGCCGTGCTAAACACTGAGCCACCGTGCCGTCCCAATATTGTAGCTGCAAACAAATTTACTTAAGTGCAGCGATGAACATAACCAACACAAACAGCTTACAAATTACTACTGGATTAATATCACCACTGATTTTGTCACTTACTTGCTTCAACCACTGCTTGAGTTTGTGCAGATGTCCCAGATGCTATATTAGTCAACGCCCAGGCAGCTTCAAACTGAAGAGATGGACTGTAACATTAATAATCACACATCATTCTAGTGCAATAGATCAAATTCCAAAGAACATAATTTAAGGGGCTTTAATATTTTCACTGCATCAAAATTTCATAACTCCACTAAGTAATAAAACTTACACTAGGTTATTATGCAGTGCCAGATATGCTTAACTTTCATTTTATCTCCTTCCTACTGTTGTAAACGTCACATGATGTGTATCTTGTTGAAAATATTTACTTTCAAATGAAAGGCACACAAATCCTTTTAAAATGTTATCCACTACTTTGTCAGCTCGGTTTTCAAATCCTACCAATGGTCTTATTTGATTGGTGGAAGGCTAGCAAGTAAGAACATAAGAACTTGGCGCAGGAGGCACTTCAGCCCTTCGATCCCTGCTCCACTATTTAAATATGATTACGGCTGATCTCATCTCAGCTTTCCTGCCTGCTCCCCATTACCCTTTAACCGTGGTTTACCCATTGTCTCTGCCTGCTCCTGCCCCACTGGAGGCGGCCCAGGATGGAGGGGGAATTAATGGAGGGGTTGGCAACCTAGAAAACGTGGATCATTTTTCATCTTTTGGGAGCCTCTTTTCAACGAAGACAGACCACAGGATGGCGGAAGTCATCACTGTCTCCAACTTGTCTACTCAGCCTTCAGGTTGGGGATAGAGTATTTGAGGACCAGAATCTCAAACTTTTAAACAAATTAAGACCATCGAGAAGCAGAGAAACGGATTAGCTTGCTCTAACGAATGTTGTTACAGCACACCCTTTCATAGAATCCCTACTGTGCAGAAACAGGCCATTTGGCCCATCAAATCTGCATTGACCCTCCGCAGAGCAACTCACCCAGATCCCACCCTATCTCCGTAACCCCATGTTAACCATGGCCAATCCAACTAACCGGCACATTTTTGGACTGTGGGAGGAATCTGCAACAGCTGGTGGAAACTCATGCAGATACCAGGAGAACATGCAAACTCCAGACAGACACTCACCCAAGGCTGGAATCAAACCCGGTTCCCTGGAGTTGTGAGGGAGCCACTATGCTGCGCACAGGATTTCATTAAAAGGCACACATCTGTTGAACTGCAATGATGGCTCACATATTACAGCCTTGCAATAGGGTCCCAGAATAAATTTGTACCCTATAGTTGAGTGAGAAGGTTAAAGGGCACCTAACCCACTGCTTTCCTGCAGCTTTTTGCAACCAAGTCAACAGTGCCGATAGTATAGAAATTAACCATCCTGGCAATTTGTCTCACCAGTGAACGATTTTTTTAACCAAGAGGGCAAACGGACAAAATACGAAGAGGTAGAGACACCTCAAAATGCAAACGCAAATAACTGGTCCTGCAGTTAGTCAAGATAAATACTCAAACATTTTCAAGAGTCAAATCAAATTCTAGATCAGAATGAAGTTAAATTTTGTTAATGAACAGCAAGAATATGCAGGGCAAAGTTTAATTCTTGCAGGAATAGAAATTAGTCTGACTGTAGCATGTTTAGAATCTTATTCTCAATAGGCAAAGCATAAAAAACCAACAGACAATACAAAAATTCAACAAAACATGATGCTTTCAATGTCTTTTGCAATTCATAAGCATTCATGAAAAGTAAACAAAGATGACGACTACATCATGACACTTACTTGTCATCCCTCTCCAAACATCGTACCAGCACAGGCAAGATTCCAGAATTTATTAATTCATCAATTGGAGGATTTCTATCACTTGACAGCAACTTCCTGCAAGATTTTGAGGAAAAAAGTAGCTAAATGTTTTAACACCCTTAACAACATGCGCAACAAATAAAAATTTGGTCATTGTGAGTGACATCAATCTTGGCAACACAATGCATTGATTAAGAAAACCACCACTGCGTCTGTTAGCAGATGGAAAAATAATTTTGCAAAAAATTTATTTTAAATAAACTTACCCACACGCTACATTAGTAAATGCAATTCTATAATTTATATGATAGCAATGGACGATAAGTTGCTTAATGTTCAACAACTAGTCATTTTATTTAAAACCCTATTCATTAGTTATGTGGCCTCCTTTTCTTTGTGAGTAATAATGTCGCAATTACTGTTTAACACCATCCATACAACAATGAGTTGCAGGTTTTCAAAGTGACTACATCAATCACAACAGAGGGGTTGGGGTCAGCAAGCATTCCAGACTTTACAATTTGATGTTACATGACATACAATCAATTATTCAGCTTGATGGATTGGATGTTTTACCTTATTTTTTCTCTATTATGCAGTACAATAGACAACACCATATTGTGATTTTTACAATTACAATTAAAAGTGAGAAAACAGTTCTACAATTTGAGATTAATTAACTTACAGAAAAATACCTTTGACTAGAAATAGTTGTTGGTAGGATAAATAGTAAAGACATTGCCACCAAACCTATAGTTCTCTGTCTACAAAACAAAACTTGATAATTTATTTAGAAGATAACATTTTCAAATAAGTTAAGATGTGCATACCAAGTGCAGAGACTTGAGAAACCTGTTTCGCTGAGCCATCCACCAGTCATTGTGCAATTACAAACCATCATAAACAATTTAGTATATAGATTTTCTATTCTAGATTTTTATTTGTCAAATGTTAGCAGGAGAATATAACGAGAAATTAGAACCACAAATTTGAGTCCATGGAATTTCTAATGAAGAAAGATTGATCATTAAGAAGAATGAAGCCAAATTTAACTCTCAAAACAAATATTGCACCATTGTCACCTAAAGCATCTCACCCAGGTCATTCTCTCAGCTTTACCAGACTGTTTGCAACCTCAGCCTCCAATTTCACCTCGCCGACCTTGAGTCAATATCCTACCAACCCAAAGCATTGACACGTTTACCATCTTATCATCCATCTTTGCCCATCAGTCAAAAAACTCATCCCTACCTTTGTTAAAACCAGATTCCACTCTGTTAGCTGGTCTCCATTCCTCCACTTGCCACGACTTGCTCATCCAAGGTTCTGCTGCTCACATCCAATCCTGCTCGCATGTCATTCATGTGCTCACTAGTCGACTCTGGCTGCTGGTCCTTTGACACCTCCAATTCAATATTATTATACCTGTGTTTAAATCTCTTTATGGCTTCCTCCCACTCTTCTCTAACTTTTTCAAACTCTAATATACTTCAAGCACTCTGCATTCCTCCAAATCTGATCTTGTCTCTATCACCCACTCCTTTCACCACACCCATGACACACATTTTCAGCTGCCCAGGTCTTATGCTCCAGAACACTCTCCCTCTCTATTCGAACTAAATCTCTCCTTCTTCAAGAATTTTTTCAAGTAAGAACTCTTTGTGATCAAGATGTCATTACAAAATTACAAAGTAACTAAGAACTAGTGTAAAACAGTATTGAACCAACACAAGTACCATCTCAATGTAATCATTTAGTCCTAGTATATTCAGTTGTTAATAACAAAGCCATCCAATCGCCTCACCTTGCAGCCTGAACAGCACTGAGTTGAATGACTGGATTTTCATTAGTTGCATTCTGCAATTATAAAGCATTGAGAAAAATAAAGCAAACTTGTTTATCTTGCCCAGTATTCGAAAATCAACATTTTATAAATTCTGATTGTTTCTGCACTTTTAAGAGCTGGACTTAATACACGTTGAACTCAAAGGAGTCAGAAAGTCATGAGTTTAAGCCCCACTCTGATGATGTTAAACCATGGCCCTATCTACCTCTTGCAAGACATAGAAAATCCCACAGTTCTGTTTATGAGCATTGAACTCAGTAACCTGATCAATAGTTGTGCCTCAACCAATACCACTAAAAATAGATTACCTGATCATCAACACACTGTTACTTGTGGAATCTTGCTGTGCGCCAATAAGGCTGCTGCATTACAGTGACTATACTTTAGAAGTGCTTCATTGACTGTAAAGTGCTTTGGGACTTTAAATCATGACGACACTGCATAAATCAATGTCTTTCTTTTTAAAAAAGATGGCTGTGTTTGCTGACATCATAGCATGCGCACCATTCACCATTCTAAATCATATATATACACATTTAAATGGCTCAGGAGTCATGACCCAAGAACCAGGAGAGGAACAGACTTGCACTCATATACAGCGTTTCACAACAACCAGACATCTCACTACTGAAGAGCAATCACTGCTGTAATGTAAGATACAAACCTGGAACATGAGAAATAAGACAGTAATTTATGCACAATTTCTCAAAAACATTGGGATAATGACCAGATAATCTACTAAGTGACGTTGATTGAGGGATAAATATTCATCAGGAGATTTGGGTAATGCCTTCTTCAAAAGTAGTATCTTTTAAAAACTACTTGTGGGGGCAGTTGGGGCCTCCACCTAACATGCCATGCAAAAGATGGCACCCAAGACATTGCAGCACTCCCTCAGAACAGCGCCAGAGTGTCAGCGTTGAGAACAAAATTGGATAGTGTGGAGTAAAGTATGTAATGGACAACAAATTTCTTCAGAATGTAATTTTCTTTCGGGGGAGGGGGAGGGGTTGTACCCAACTTGACAACAACACATCATGTGGGAAATAGCACTAAGCAATATCAGCAAATGGTGAACTAAAGGAAAATTCAAAGAGTAATTGCACGATGAGAATTACTACAAATACAGAAATGCCACAAGTAATTCAAACAGGAGTTAAATAACTAAACTTAAAGATATGTTTCATTGCATAAACATTTTAATCTACAGATAACAAGTTTAATTTTGAAAATGTTCTGGCTTGTTGAATGTTAAATGCATATCATCCATGGCGAGCGAAGGTGTTTTGAATTACAGTATAACATTAATTGTAAATAGCATATAAATTTTTTATACATTTTATATAACTACTCAAAAAGAATTTTGAAGTGCGTAACATGCTCATGTGTTATGTTGTGCTGAACTGATGTCACCACTGTCTTAATGAGGTCTCAATGAGAAACAATGAATAAAGCAGGAACACTTATTGGTACTAAGTCAGTACTGTGGAGATTTAATGCAATGCAATTCAATTCAATTCTATCCAAATAGCATTTGGATGACCTGCTTAGGAAGGTAATTGAAAGCAATAAACTGTGGAGGAAAAACAGACGGTACAACTTTCCTTTAAACTCTTCTGAACAGACTACAAAGTAAAAGCCATATCTTGCTGTTGGACGATATTTTCAAGTTGTTGTCTTGCCTCCTAATCCAGACTGAAAAACCCAAACTGTAGCTGGCAATTAAATGCAAATGCAAAGTGAGAAAAATGAAAGTCTAATTTTGTTGTAGTACAACACTTCCATGTCTATCTCAACACTGGTTGAAATTGGGGAAAATAAATTAACCTAGACTAAGATGACATATTATGATGCCATCCTCCCAAATTGAAAGTGTGGCCAAAGTACTTAGAAATTTGAAGGTCAGGAAAGAGCAAGGCACATTGAGGCAAAGAGGTCAGGCACTGAAATCACTGACCAGCACACACTGACAAACAGGTATAAGAACTAGGAGCAGGAGTAGGCCGTCTGGCCCTTCGAGCCTGCTCCGCCATTCAATAAGATCATGGCTGATCTTTTCGTGGACTCAGATCCACTTACCCGCGTTCTCACCGTATCCCTTAATTCCTTTATTGTTCAAAAAAAATCTACCTTTTGTTTAAAAACATTTACTGAAGTAGCATCAACTACTTCACTGGGCAAGGAATTCCATAGATTAACAACCCCCTGGGTGAAGAAATTCCTTCTCAATTCAGTCCTAAATCTGCTCCCTCTAATCTTGAGGCTATGCCCTCTTGTCTTAGCTTCACCTGCCAGTGGAGACATCCTCTCTACTTCTATCTTATCTATTCCCTTCATAATTTTATATGTTTCTATAAGATCCCCCCCTCAATCTTCTGAATTCCAATGAACATAATCCCAACTTACTCAGTCTCTCCTCACAAGCCAACCCCCTCAACTCCGGAATCAACCTAGTGAACCTCCTTTGCACCCCCTCCAGTGCCAGTACATCCTTTCTCAAGTAAGGAGACCAAAACTGCACACAGTACTCCAGGTGTGGCCTCACCAGCACCTTGTACAGCTGCAACATAACCTCTCTGCTTTTTATTTCAATCCCTTTAGCAATGAAGGACAAAATTCCATTTGCCTTCCTAATTACTTGTTGTACCTGCAGACCTACCTTCTGTGACTCATGCACAAGGACACCCAGGTCCCTCTGCATTGCAGCATGCTGCAACTTTTTAACCATTCATGTAATAATCCTTTTTACTATTACTCCTACCAAAATGTATGACTTCACATTTATTTACATTGTATTCCATCTGCCAGACCTTTGCCCACGCACTCAATGTATCTATGTTCCTCTACAAAGTTTCACAGTCTTCTGCACACTTTGCTCTGCCACTCATCTTAGTGGTATGCAAAAGACAAAGGCAAATAGGAAGGTAGACAATTAATGGAGGTCTTTAGGAGAGTAAATTTTTCTAACTACCTAAAGACGGACACAGGACGAGTTTAAAATCAAGTTGTGAAGTGCTCTTATAGGAGCATTTAAATTTTTCCCAGTGCTTGTGATAGACATTTGATGTTTGGAGTGTTTGGAGATAAGAAGGAATCAATATTGTGGTTTTGAAGAGACTTGGTGCACATCCAAGGACTTTCCTCAGACAATGAAGCACTTGAATATTTGGGGGAAACCTGAGCCAGTTAGAATGTAAATCTAAATCCCAAAGGGGCTGCTTGTTGAAAATTTTCCAAGTTCAACATATACTTATTACAATTATGGACACTTGCTGCAAAAATTTTCTAAACACATAGGCAAAATGGTAAAACATTTTTCAGTTTTTAATCAATTGATCTGACAAGGTACGAGATTGGGATTTTAGACACATGTTCACAATTAATTCACGCACTGCATCTCAGAAATTGTAATGGACCACTCAAAATAAGACTTCTAAACATAGTCAATAGATTCAAGTTGTAGTTGAATGTGACTGGTTCGCAAATATTTAGGGTGCAATGCAAAACATGCAATGTCAAAAAATACCAGCGATTTATTCATGAGCATGCCTCTTCCTTTAAGAGAAGGTCCCTAATTATAGTTTCAGTCTGACCTCTGATGAAGTCCAACCAAAACCATTCTATTAACTGAAACTGCCGTCAGCTTCATCACCTATTACCTCAATTACTGCTGTGCAGCACCATCCAGTGAGTGATTAAGTCACATGCACCCCTCACCTAAAGAGATCAGGGATTCACTGATGGAAAAGCAAAAACAGAAATTGCTGGGAAACTCAGCAGGTCTGGCAGCATCAGTGGAGAGAAATCAGAGCTCACCTTTCAGGTCCCGAAGGGTCACTGGACCCAAAACGTTAACTCGGATATCTCTCCATACTTGCTGCCAGACCTGCTGAGTTTTTCCAGCAATTCCTGATTTCCAGCATTCGCAGTTCTTTCAGGTTTTTGTTCAACATTCACTGATGCTCCAGGCTTGTATACTAAACACCCCAACCCGCTATCAAAAGTCAATTTCCTTCACAGATACAAGATCCAGAAGGTGCCTTTGCATTTACCTATACAATCCAATTTGGATTCAAGTGGACCTTCTAACCTTTTAAATGCTACAACAGGCTTCTATTGGCACTTTGCAAAAAATTCGCAAATGGCTTTTTCTAAAGCATGAACAAATTTCCTCAATAGCATATCAGATGTGTGCCATTTTGGAATTTTAAAAATCACTATAAGGGTGCTTTATTTTTGCAATAATATTACTGGACTATTCTACTTTACAAAGCTGTACTCCACAGCTCACTGTTCACAAAACATGCATGTAGGGATGAACACTTGGCTTTTGAAGTCATCGTGGACAATATTAAAAATGGGATCTCAAATGTAGGTGAGAATCAACTTAAAGGAGTCAAAACTAGCCAGAAAATGGCAGAAAGAAGTCAGTAGCCCTAGATTTCAGTGACTGTTGTTGAAATTAATCCGATTATTTTAGACCGTTGTAAACTATGCAAAGTTATTGCTTCCATGGGTTATGACAATATGAAGGAGAGCATTCTGATGTAACAAACAATGGCTCTTCACACAGCGTGGGCAATGAAGCATTCTAAAGTTAATTACTTCAAAACAAATTTGAAAGGAAACACCTGCTAGAATAGTAATCTAGTGCAAGGAAACAGCAGTGGCAGTCGACATCTGCACCATTTTGCCACACTAAAGGAATGCTCCAGAAAATGTCTAAATAAATACCTGACTGAAAACTACCAATGCATCCCAGGAGGGTGTAAATTACAAAAGGAAGATAACAATACTGCATTGGTGCAAGCAGTCTTGCCCTGGGGTCAGTTATTGGGCTTCCAATTGCTCAGGTTTTCTTCCTACCATTTAAATAAAAGCTATCTGAGCTGTTCAGAGAGATTCGCGTCTTCTGACCAAACCATACTTATGAGGCGGAGTCTTAATTTTTTTCTAAACTACAGAACATACAACATGCAGTAGCTTATTTCTTATTTTACATTCACATTGCAATATAAAAATAAACATGTTTATTGTTACGGAAACATTTAAAGGATCAAATAGCAGGAAAACAGCAACAAATTTCAAAGGTTCAAAAATTTCAGTTAATAGTTTTCTTACCTGAAGAATAGCATCTAACGTTATATTTTGCTGGAAAAGAAACAAGTGAAATTATGTGGCAATTTTTATGGTACCATTATTCTAGAGTGAAGGCCTAGCAATGACAATTTCTTGCAATTTGAGAGTTCCATCCGCCCATTCGATTCCAGTGTCCTGAAAGTTTTCCTGAACTCCTATTTTTGCAATTAGGAGCACGTAAAATATTCTTCAGCTTCAAGACCTAAGTCTTCAAAAGCAAATGAATTGTATTACTAAATGCTTATTCAACTTATTTATTCTGACCGATCAGTATTTGCTAAAGAAATGGATTGATGAGCATTTGTCGTGGGAAATTCATACCTTAAGGCAAATTTTTTTTTAAACAATTCTGTTATGACATTTGTGACCCAGATTTTCTACTGGCTAGACAGTCATTATTGCAATGTATCTAGGAGCTGCTCATCCTGCGGAATCCCCATCATAGTAGAATCTGAAGGAATGGTCTGCAAAACTGAATTTTCCACTGGGCAATTTCACTATGCTTGGAGCCATCTAAAAGTCTTCATTTAAATTTGATGATTCAGACACTTTGGATGGGTCCAGTAAAATTCAATAAAATAGTTACTCAAGAAGAGTTAAACTAAAAAGATGTCCCACACCCTGACACAACATTCTCTTCGCCTACCAGACCCAGCCAGATCCAACTTCTCCCACCTTCTCTCTCCACATTGCTGAACTGGACCAGATTCCACCACCACCACCCGACTGCCGTGAAAGGGAAGAATGGTTTACCTTCCTTCGATAGCTCTATACTACAAAAGAGCTGTCAGAATGGAAGTATAGTACCACATTCCCGAGGGAACTCAGGGGAAATCTCCTGTCAAAAAAGTTGAGCTCCTCTTTTTTTGTGGGGAGAAAAGGACCAGAGGGACAATCAGACCGCATGCCGTTCCTTGAAAAATCTAGTCCAATATTCCTAACAACATTATTATTTGGATTATCTAAACCTACATTAAGTTATTCAATTTACTGAACAGCTTTATACAAAATGCAAGTTGCCCAGTGATACCTACTTCTTTTAAATTGCAAACAAAATGACTAGCTCTCAATATCTTGTCATTTATCAATTTATAAAACCTACTAAAATCTTGCCATTTTTGCAGAGCTGAGATTTATTGATTGGTGGCTTAGTCCAAATTTGCTTAGCTCTTATTTAATACCTGGTCATCTTCAACCTTTGATGATTTGGAACAATACACAAGGTTTTCAGAATAAAACCATGAAAACAGCCCAACTTTCAGCATTGTACTTGTACTGTTATATGCCAACATAGACTGAATTCCCCACAAAAATTAATGCTTATATGTACTTTGGTAAGTGTGACTATCAAATGGTTACAAATGCACTGTGATTTGTTTAACTAGAGGTTTATTAATAAACTAACATTAGATAAATTGGTTATAAAGAAAATTACGTACGCCACATCAAGCACAATGAAAATAGTTTTAGGGAAAATATGAAATGTTCCAAATTCTTGAACTAAAGCTACCATTAATCCTTTTTTAACACTGAATGCTTTATATTTCCCTGAAGTTTCAATACACAAACATTTCATACAACTACCAAGTAATTCTTCTACCCTCACTACAATTCCAAAATGTTATACTTTGGTCCCCATGTCCATTTGATGTATATCATTAATTTTACCTAAAAAGATTACATTTGGCCCCATGTCGTAAATGGTGACCACCAAATTCTCCTGCTTTCACCAAACTGGACCCATGTTACTGAACAGATTTAAATCATCAACACCATGATCTCTTTTCCGAAAAGGTTACTTTAAAACAATTAATAGCAACAACTGGGTGCTACGCCAGCCATAGTCTCTCAGTGACTTACTTTAACCCGATATGTAACAACTATTTGTAAACACGCACTTGGTATATACAATCTAGTCGTAAAAAATGTACGTTTATACCTATTTTCCATATTATGGATTTCACTTACAGCTTTGAAATCTCCATCCACATCAGAATCTTCTAAACTTTCCTCCTGTGGCACATTTCTTTTCTTGAGTAGATGTTCATCTCTCTTGTTCTGTAAGTGATAAATAATTAGTTAAAAGGGAATCTGAATAAAGTATTTTTATGAATGATTGTAGATGCTCACATTTACATTTGCTGTCACGAGCTTTGAAAGTGCCACACATTATACAAAAGCTACTTTTCAAACTTAAATATAATTCACAACTGTGCCAAGGTGAAATTAAAATGAAATCCAATACAATAATTATGCCAATTTCCTCCTGGTTATCACAAGTACTAGGTATAATTAGATGGAACTCAATAGTTGAAACAGAACATGATCTTTGGTACTAAAAAATGCAATTTTGATCAGAAGTTGATGCAAACAAATAACTATAGGGCATTTTCAATACTTAGTAACATTTTTTAAAACACCTTTGGAACTCTCTTCCTTAGAGATGAGGAAGTTAGCAAGAGATTTGATACAGGCAATCAAAATCTGAGGAGTCTGGATGCAAATAAACAGACACTGTCCACATTGGTGGAGAGATCTAGAACGAGATTAAGACAACAGAGATTTAAATTGATTGGCATCAGAAGCAATGGCAACATTAGGTACATCTTTATTGTGCAGTGAATGATTAAGGATTTGGAACTGAATTATTATCTGAAAAAGAATATACAGGGCTACATGGAGTAGACAGGAAGGGTACTAAGTGAGGTACTCCTTCAAAGATCCAGCACAGATACAAAAGGTCCAAAAGTACTGCTTCTGTGCTTTCACCAGTGAAATTTCACAATCAAGCCTTTCTCTGCAGGCGTGGGAATAATCCATCCAATGTGTTCATACCAGTTAAGTGACTTGAGTTTACTAAGTGGCACCAAGAAATAGACTTCTACTTGCAAATCAAGAAGGATGACCATTCCCAGCAAATACAGGCCAGTTAAAACATTTGTGGTGGATAAGGATTTTAAAACAATAAGCAAGGAAAAAAACTAACAGGCAAATGTGACCATATGGCAAATAGTGAGGATAGCATGAATAGTGTAAAAAGACAGGCCAGCAGAATAGGCTGAGAAATGTGTTGGTTCATTTTGGCTGAAGGTTTTAGGAGGGACAACAAATATTTAATAGCATTGGCCCTGCACACCTTTTAAAACAAAGAGATATGGGTGCATGTGATTGGATCTTTCAAGATAGCAGGATGTACAGAAAGAGTAGTCAGCACAGTTAATGAAATCTTGGGCTTCAGAAAGAAAGGTAGGAGTGCAGAAGTGAGGAAAGTATACTGGGCCTTAGGTTCTGGTTTGGTCACATGTAGGAGTATTGCCCTTAGCTCTGTTCATTATGTTTTAAGGAGGATGCTGGTCTTTGACAGAACGGTTTCAGGGATGACATATTTTAGCTTCCAAGTGGACTGTAGAATCTGAGACGGCTCTCATTCGAGCATTGGAAGCTGCCGGGAGATCCAACATAGGTGTACACGATAAATCAATGATTCCAAATCCTTGCTTCAGGTATTGTGATCTGCTTTTAAGGTGTTGAGCAACAGATATGGGCAGGGGTTTGCTGGGGTAAAGGAATATTTTATTATGAGTGGATACAACTTAAAACACACTGCCTTCAAGGGTAGTAAAAGCAGAGATGATCAGCCATTTCTAAATGAATTAGCTATGCAATTTGGGGGAGAAAATTTCAGAGCTCCAAAGATGGAGGTTAGATTACTCTTGGGAGATCTGGCAGTGACGCTTTCCATGCTGTCGTGACGTCATGCGCACTCTTTTATTCTCACTGCTAGCAGGTGCTGCTTCGAGGCGGTGGTAGTGGGCATTCCTCTTGAACCATATATTATAGTAGTTTTGTATAACTTCAGAGAACAGCTAAAAACCAAAGCCAGCATGAGACTGAAATGAAACAAGCCAGATCCAATAAGAATATCAGCTTTCTTCATGGTCTGATTCTAATATTTCATTTCCAAATGTGCTTTAAATACATAATTTAATTTCTCAACCTGCCATGGAAACATTTGAATTTGTGGCCTCTTGAACTACCAGTCCAGTAACAATCATTGCATTACCATACCAATACAGGCTTTCTGAAAATTCTTAAAATTATTTCTACATTTATCTAGACAGATATTGCCACTTTACACTCTGGCACAATGCTTAAGTAAAAACATTTTACAAACAGTAATATCTTACACCCTTGGCCCTTTAAAGAGTCTGTTCTAAATGTTTCAGTACTGTCATTTTAAACACGCTGTCATCTACATAAGAATCAGCTGTCACAATGTACAATCACATCACCTGCACTTTACTTTTAAAGGCTGATTTAAAACCCCTAAATGAATTATTTGGTTTTATTTCCACCAGCAAGAATGGCAGCATCTCATACATGGATCCTCAAACAACCCTCTCAGGTCTTAAACAAGAAATAAATCTAATTTGCATTCTATATCAACATGCCACTTGCATTCCAAAATGCTTTTAGCTGAACTATTCAGGCACTTTGTCTATTAATACTGGTTATTAACCCACAGGAAATAAAATGTTGGCCAGGCAACAACTGGATTATGTAACTTGATTAAATGCCCATTGGTTTCATAATTAAAAAACAACCATACAAATCTTTTGGACATGTCTCTTCTGATATTGACACCACATGCTACACCACATGCTCACTGCAGAGCAGATATTCAATCTTGCAAAGATTGACAACAAGCACAGGTTAAATATTCCAAACTCTAGATTGAATGCTTAGCGGTTGTAAATCAAAGGATTAGTAAGATATTCTACATAGAAACTAGGAGCAGAAATAGGCCATCTGGCTACTCAAGCCTAAGAATCATTTCAAATCCAGATTTATTTAACTGAATTTAAAATGCACCCACTGACAAGGTGGGATCATGGAAAGCCAACACCCACATTCCCGTTGTAACCACCTCATTGTTTTTATTATTTCTCACCTGTTTGTCCAGACAGCAGAATCCCGCTATTTTGGGCACCCAATCCTAGTAAAGATAAACTGAACAACCTCTCATTAAAGAATGTCTGCTCTGACAAGGAGTTAAACTTAGCCAGATTTCATCAGTGGCATCAAAATTAGTCTCAGAATTCTTAGAGCAGTTGGAAAGTACAGAGGGAAATGAACAAATTCCTATTCATAGTTGTTGACTTAAATGGTAGCATTCTAGTCTTGAGAACAAAAAACGAAAGCAGATTGACACACTCAGATTCCAGGCTAGTACTGATAGAGTGCTGCACTGTCAGAGGCAGGTGCCTTCTGTCAAACCAATCATTAAATTGAGGTCACACGTGCCCTCTCAAATGGACATAAAAGAACCGTGGCACTCTTTTTGAAGAATAGCAGGGGAATTATCAATTGCATCCTGGCCAATATTTATCCCCCCAATCAACCTTACTAAACGTAGATGATCAGGTCATTATTACATTATTTTGTGTGGAAGCTTGCTGTGTGCAAATTGGGTGGTGTGTTTCCTCCATCACAACAATGACTCCACTTTGAATTTATTGGTTGCAGAGCTCTTTCTAACACAAGTCAGAGTCATACAACATGGAAACAGACCCTTCGAACTAACCAGTCCATGCCAAACATAATCCCAAACTAAACTAGTCCCACCTGCCTGCTCCTGGCCTATATCCCTCCAAATCTTTCTTATTCATATACTTATTCACATGTACGTTGAGAAAGCACCACTATTTTTATTTTACTTCTCTCATTTTTGGTTTGGAACCAAGGCATGCATTGAGATATGCATTGAGAGGGGAGAGATACAAAAGAATCCAGGGGGGCAATTTTATCCACAGAGGGTGGCAAGTGTCTGGAATGAGCTGCTAGAGGTAGTGGTGGAAGTGAATGCAATTTTGTCATTTAAGAAACATTTAGACAGGTACATGGATGGGAGAAGTATGGAGGAATATGGACTAAACACAGGCAAATGGGACTCATTTAAATTGCAAAAACTGGGTGGCATGGGCAAGTTCGACTGACGGGCCTGTTCCCATGCTGTAGACCATGACTCTATGATCTCGATTTGAACTTTGAACAGCAGCCTGTTTTAAAAACGAGGAGAGAACATATTACAGGTATTTGCTATGGGGAACTGGCCTGTACAGATAACACAGGTTAATTACTGCTTCTAAGCACATTGTAGATGTTTCAGCACTGCGATGTTGTTATGCTTGGGGACTGGCAGCTGGTTGGATGTTAAATTGGTCAAATCGAAGAAGGACTGGTGCTGGCTAGCCAACCACAGAGAATGTTGAAAGAGAAAACAGAGCGTGAACTAGCTCTGATTGGGTTTTGGGCAGAAAGCAGTCTTGTTTTGGAAGCTTCTTTGGCTGTTTTTGGTTTTTGCTCTCTCTAATCATCAACTTGTTGAAAGTTCTGAGAAAACAATCCCAATCAGTAGGATATAAGTTAAAGTCTCCAGAGGTCTGCAGAAGCTATTCGAAGATATACAGTCCCGCATCCCGATAACCCAGCCCAACATCCAAGGATTTCACAAAGGCTTGGTATTCATTGTTGAAACATTTATCCAATCAGAAAATTATTTCCTTTAAATGTGTCCCTTAACTCTGTCTGTTGGTGACAGAGTGATCATTCATGATCAAAGAAGATCGGGCTTAGATCGTAGATATTAGATCACTTTGTAGTTCTGCTGAAGTTATGTTCTTAATAACAAATGTCCAAAATCTGTTACTCGTCAAATCTGCTTAGGAACAATTGAGCACTTTTGAGGGTCGCTGTTTTAATTTCAGTTTTGCAAATCCAGCGGTAATGAGACGATATGGTTTGGTTTGCTAACCCGGTCTTAACAACAAGTGTCATACGGTACGGAAACAGACACTTCGGTCCAACCAGTCCATGCCAAACATAATCCCAAATTAAACTGCCTGCTCCTGGCCCATATCCCTCCAAACCTTTCCTATTCATGTACTTATCCAAATGTCTTATAAATGTTGTAATTGTACCCACATCCATCCCTTCCTCAGGAAGTTCATTCCACACATAAACAACCCTCCTGGAATTCTCTCATTATTTCTTAATCATATTTTTAAGAAGTTTGAGAATGAGGTTGTCTGAAGACAGATTCAGGTTTGACTGTGAAACACATCCATTCCAATATTTACGATCCAATGCCCAGTCTTGTGCGCAAAGATTAACTGATTTGCCAGAATTGCGCTTCACCACCTTATTCATAATTAAGCAGCTGGAGCTGTTATGCCCTTGACACAAAAGCACATCTTGATCATGCTGTGAAGCTGCCTAATGAAAGAAGCAGTCAGACACTGAACATTGGTAGGTCTACAACTGGTAAACAGATTTTAGATTAACATTACTCGAGGAAGTGAGGTGTGTGCAGGAGAGACACTACTGCAAGTGTAATATGGTGTTTTAAGTTTTGCAGACACGATGTGCTGCCACTCTAAGCAGGTATAACAAAGTTACCGTGAGCAAGGCACCTTCAGATGAAATATGCCCCATTTGGACAAATAGTATGCCAAAAAACTAGGGCAGTTAACTCTTTTCTCTCAAATGACCAGTGAATCAAAGAGCATATACGTTACAACTTTTAATAATTCCATCCACTCTTATACTCAAGCCATCATTAGTGGCTGTTTAAAAACAGACTGTGACATCACTTTACTGGCTGAAGACATGGAAATCTGAACCCACAATTTTTAATTGTGCCGTAGAGAGCAAGCACCATGCTACAATTTTGCTCATGCCAACGTGACCTGCACTACATGACTTCCAATCTGGGTTCTCGTCCCATTATTATTTTACGCAGGTCATAGTAATAATTTTGACCTACATTATTCCCTGTATTACCACACCATATCATTTCAATTAACAGAAGCTGAGTGCCCCATTAGTTCTTTTCCCAACAAGACACCAGGTAAAGCACAGTCTGTTCAGCTGTGATATTCAATATAGGCAGAGAACATAATTTGGCACAGCCATCACCACACAAGTGCAGCTAGAAAGTGGTGTAGGTACTGCAGTGGTTATATTACGCATTGGTAATCCACAGGATCAGAGTAATAATTTAAACACTGAGACATTAAATTAATTCAAATTCTCAAACAGAGAACTGGTGCCAGTCAAACTCACCATGAAAATGTCATTTTGATATCAGGTTTACAAATATATTTCAGGGAAGAAAACTTGTCATCCTTACCAAGTCTGACCCACATGAAACGTGGTTGTTTCTTAAGGGTTATGTATCTGTAAATAGGAATATTTAGAGTGAATGTTAACTGCCTCCAAGCACAATTTAAATGTTTCCCATTTGGCAAAATGACTGGTTGACCAACAGATATAAAAATAGCACTTTCACAATGGATGTCTTGCCCTCCAAAACCTCCATCTTCCATCAGGATAGCATGCATGCTCCCATTGCTTCCTGTACAGGGGCTCAATGAGTCTCTACCTGTCACAATCCTCTTCTGCCTGGCTGAACTTGTTCAACAGCTTCTACTTTGACTCCGCTCACTTCCTCAAAATAATAGGCGTTGCCATGGGAACCTGTCTTTTCATGGGCTTTGTCACAGTCCTGCCCAGATCCTCTCCCTGACCTCTTTTTCCAGTAAATCCAGCATCTAACTATTTTTCTGTATTATTATGTAATAAGGAACTGTACTTCAGTTATATATTTTGTACCAAAAAGATATTTTAAAATACCTTTTGGAGGACGACCAAATTCTTGTCAGCATGTAATCACAATGGTGATGTCATTATTGGGAGAATTGGTGAAAGGGTTGTCTGCTTCACTTTTGAAAAATGAGTCATAATTGGGTGTCACAACTTCACATTCCTGAACAGAGCTGCAGCAGTTCTTAAACCAACTTGTATTTATAAGGCACCTTACCATAATAAAACAATCAAAGGGGCTTCACAGGAGCCTTCTAGAACAAAATTTGGCACAGAGCCATGAAAGGGGATACGAAGTCAGATGACAAAACAGTCAGCCAAAAAGACGGGTTTTAAGGAGCATCCTAAAGGAGGGAAGGGAATTAATAGAGGAGTTTAAGGAGGAAATTTCATAGTCTAGATCTTGTAGCCAAAACTGTAGCCACCAATGATGAGTGAGAGCTTGAGGGACAAGAACTAGAGATATGCTGACACCCCAGAGAGTTGGGAGATAGGGAAGCCTTCGAAAGAAAGAATGAGAATTTTGAATCAAACTGGTTGGACATATTATAAGACATTACCAACAGACATGGGTCTTGAACTCAGGCATTCTGGCCAGGAGACATGGACACTACTGCACTACAAGAGACTCAAAATAGCCTGATCCCTGGTGGAATCCACAACATAGTTTAAGAAACTATCCCAAATACCCTTTTAATTTTAAATTTTCAGAGAGTAATTGCTTAAACAGGAGTTTATATAAGCCAGCAAACATGGAGTAACGTGTTTACAGGACTTGGTGTGAGAAAAGACAGAGTTTTAGATAGCGTCATAGAGTTGTACAGCATAGTAACAGACCCTTCAGTCCAACTCGTCCACGCTGACCAGATATCCTAAATTAATCGAGTCCCATTTGCAGGATTTGGCCCATATCCCTCGAAACCCTTCCTATTCATATACCCATCCAGATGACTTTTAAATGTTGTTCCTGTACCAACCTCCACCATTTCCTCTGGCAACTCATTCCAGACATGCACCACCATCTGCGTGAAAAAGTTGCCCCTTAGGTCCCTTTTAAATATCATTCTTCTCACCTGAAACCTATGCCCTCTAGTTTTGGACTCCCCCACCCCAGGGAAAAGACCTTGGCTATTCAAGCTATCCATGCCCCTCGTGACTTTGTAAAACTCTCTAAGGTCACCCTGCAGCCTCCAACGATCCAGAGAAAATAGCCCCAGCCTATTCAGCCTCTCCCTATAGCTCAAATCCTCCAACCCTGGCAACGTTCTTGTAAATCTCTTCTGAACCCTTTCAAGTTTCACAACATCCTTTCTATGGCAGTGATTCCAGAACTGCACGCAGTATGCCAAAAGTGGCCTAATCAACGTCCTGCTAGAATATGGGAGGCTGGCTAGGACTACAATGGAAAAGTCAAGTCCAAGGATAACCAAAGTATGAATGAAAGTTTCTGCAGTCAAAGTTCATCAGCACAGGTGAAATCAAGCAGCACTGCAGGGGTAAAAATAGGTACTCTTCATGGATTGGCAGTGAGTAGCTCATTTCAGGGTTGAATATGACATCAAGGTTGTGAATAAAATTAAAACATCGGCGATGCTGGAAATCTGAAGTAAAATGCTGTCAGGTTTAATTCAACATTGAACAGTCACCATACAAGATTTAGTCAGTGGCGGGGGAATAGAGCCTGCACACAATGGCAATTTTCATACTGCTCATCTAAAAAGACTGAAGTTATTGTATTCCAATATTCCAAGTGGAGTATTTAACTGCTGCTCACTTTGTAGTGGTTGTCAGAACCATAGGGTTTAATCTTACTGTAAAGATCATACCTTTTTATGTTTGGACTGAAATGGGAAAAGAACTGTTTTAAAAGTCTAGGATTGTTGAAGTATGGCTGCACTTTTTAAAAGCGAATAATGTGACATTCATTATAAGTAATGTTTCTACATCTGCTTGTTTAAGCAGTAGTGGAAGCCTAGTTTGTAGACGAACTGGAGCCAAGAGGTGTGGATGAATGGAGCTTTAGCTGGTAACAAATAGGTGATTGGTCTGTGGACTAGTGACCAGTGATAGATGATAAAGGTCTTTTGTGTGCCAAAAACTACGCAATTTTCTCTGAGGAACAGCTTAGAGGTGTGAATGATTTGGCAGAAACCATTGGATCTATGGAGAAGTAGCAGTTTTTGCTCTACATCTCAAACCTGACGATAGCCAGTTTATTTCCCCTATCCAGTTGCTATAAGCTACAACTTTTAATTGATAAGTCAAAGATCTTCATAAGTGGGAACCAGTCACCCCGTGCGTCCTTCAAATAGATTATCATATCTAGATGAGGAAGATTGAAAAACAGTGAACTGATCAGCACAAGAATCTTCTCAGCAAATCCTATGGAGAGGAACCACTGAAATGCCTTCCCAGTCTTTCCCTCTGCCTGTGTATTTTTCATGTCTGTAAAACCTATGTGTAGTAGAGCTTATAAGGGAGTTATATCTTAACTAGTAAAGTTATATCCTGATTGTTTATAACTGTCTACTTGCAACTAAGGTCTTTTGACTTACAAAATATAGTCATTCTTGTTACATGCAGAAATCTGGTCCATGCTGTTAACCTGGGTCTGAAAAAAAGATAAATTGGGAAATTCCGTGTACTAAAATCTTTAGATTTTATGACGACTCCAGAAGAGCGCGGCTTGATTTCTAGCGCACTGCCTCTGAAACATAATAATACAGAAACAGTGGAAGAGTCAATATGGCCAAGGGGCAGCATGCAAATGAGAATTAGGAGGGGATTGAAGATGGATCCCTGGAATCCTTTACCAGAAGTAAAGTTGCAGACAGGGAACAGAAGCCATTGTAGGCAATTCCCTGGATTCAATGATTTAGCCAAAAATGGAACCAAGCATGCAGGCCCAACCAGATACACAGAATTGGAGAGATAGTCAAGGAAGGTGTGGTCAAATGTGCCAAAGTTCTCACATCAATGGAGAAAGATGAGGAAGAACAGTTTTCCTTCATCACAGTTACTTGGGCCAGGTGATGACCATCTCAAATACCCAAGAATCTAACCATCTCCCCTTGGCATTCAGCAGCGTTACCATCATTGAACTACCCAAGTTCAACAGACTGACAGTTACCATTGACCAGAAAATCAAATGAAATAGCTATTTAAATACTGCACTTAACAGTGGGTCAGAGACTGGAAATGTTGATGTTGGTGACTCAGCTCTCAACCATCCAGAGCCTGTCTGCCATCTACAAGACATAAGTAAGGTGTGCAACAGAATGCTTCTCACTTATCTGAATGATTACAGCTACGATAACATTCAAGAAGCTCAACACCATTCAAAACAAAGTAGACAGTATGACTGGCACCCTTCGGCAACATGTACCATCTAATTGACTCTCTTCAAAAAAGATCACAAAGGTTCCTTCAACAGCATTTTCCAAGCCCGTGACTTCTGTCATAATCATGGAAATGTATTATGATTCCTTCATAACTGCAGAGTCAAATAACTCTAATTCCTTTCCTAACAGCACTGTGAAATCAGTACCACACTACACTTGTTCAAGAAGGCAGCTCGCCATTACCTTCTCAAGAGCAATAATCAATGGACAATTAATGTTGGGGCTTGCCAGCAGCACCCATATAAGACTAATAAAATGTAGGTTGCAAAAGTAGGGCATTCAGCCTAATCAAGTCTGCTCTACCATTCAATGAGTTTTGCTGACCTGATAATCCTAAACTACACTCTCCTACCTTATCCTCATAACCTTTGATTAAAATCTGTGTTTCTCAGCTTCAAATACGTCCAATGATTCAGTCTCAACAGACCTCTGTGGTAAAGAAGTCCATAGACTCACTGCACTCAAACAGAAGAAATTCCTCTCATCTGTCTTAAATGGGCAATTAATCTAAAATTATGTCCTCTAGTCCTAGACTCTCCCATAACAGGAGCAACGACTCCTCACCTCCCTTGTCCCCAAATAATCTTGTTTATTTCAATAAAGTCTCCTCTCATTCTTCTAAACACCAGGGAGTACAAGCACAACCTACTCAACCTCTCATCGTGAGAAAATCCCTCCATATGTAGAATCAATTTAGTAAACCTTCTCTGAACTGCCTCCTTTAGGTAAGAAAACCAAAACTGTTCACAGCATTCCACATGCATTCTGACTTGGTACCTTGTATTGTTTTTGCAAGACCTCCCAATCCTTATATTCCATCCCCTTTTAAATCAAGGCTAACATTCCATTTGCCATCTCGATTACCGGCTGAACCTGGACGCTCCCTTTTTGAAATTTATGCACGAGGACTCTGTGCTGCAGCTTTCTGCAGTCTTTCCCCATTTAAATAATATTTAACTCTTCTATTCCTCCTGCCAATGTGAATAACCCACATATACCCATACTATATTCCATCTGCCAAGTTTTTGTCCACTTATTTAACTTGTCCATATTCCTCTGTGGACTATGTCATCTGCAAACTTGGCAATAGTATATTCACCTTTCTTATTCAAGTCACTAACTCAGATTCCAAGTAATATTGTGGCCCCAGCACTGATTCCTGCGGCACTCCACTAGTTACAGAATGCCATTTGGAGTGTGCTCCCTTTATCCAAGTCTTATTAGTTAGCTAACCCTCAATCCATGTTATTAGACTACCCTCAACACCATGGGCTCTTATCTTATTCAGTAGCCTTATGCGCAGTACTTCATCAAACATTTTGAAATCCAAATGCACTACATCTTCTTTATATCTCCTGCTTAGTGTCTCTTCAAAGAGCTCAAAATATGAACAAATTTAAGAAGTAATAAACAATGCAATTTGTGAATTTAGTGAGGGCTATTTCCATACTGTGACAGTGGCAGAAACTCAATTAGAGAATCAAACTTGGAGTTCAGGTAAATTGTCACAGACTTGAGAAATGACAACAATTTGAAGGTGACAAGGCAAAGCATGCACAGATGGTGAATTTATTGAAGGGATGGTAACAGCAGATTTGAAATGGAGAGATATAGTACTTGGGAAGAGAATGAACCATTTCTAATGTCAACTGGATGGTCAACAGCTTAAAGGTAATATGGTTGAGGGAGCAGGAGATGGGTCTCATGGACAACACAATCTTAGACAGAGAAGAAACATTAATGAGTTTGGGCTTAGGTGAAAGTGAGAACTGAGAACAAGTTTGTCCTGGCCTTCTGATCAATCACAAATTGATTTCAAACTTTACTGTGGACTTATAATGACTGCACAGAAAACCACATTCTGAAAAATTGGAAAATTCAGAACACAAGCATTGTAACAATTAGACAGGCAATTTTGAAGGTAAAGCATAATAATATTTGAGACGAAAAAAAACTAAAAGAATGAGGAAAAGCTGTGGAAAAGCTAATATGCTGAGAAATAAGCTGCTTTAAACTATAAAAGACAAGTCGCCAAAGTCCGGACCATGAAGCTGCTTTCTCATTGGAGAGAAATGACTGGTGGTGGTTTGACGTGAGGATTACCACACCTCAGGCAAAGAGAGAGGTTGAGGAGGGAAGTTCTTCATGATAACCTCAGCCAGTGCAGGAAATGAACCCACGCTACGAACATTACTCTGCCTTGCAAACCAGCTGACCAGCCAACTGAGCTTTTGAAAATTGTAGCTAGTTTGCATAAAACTAAAAACGGTCTTTATTATTCATCTGGACTTTAATCAGGTTGAATTAGCAAGACTTGGAAACCAGTGACCATCCTTGGAAGCTTGCAATTCCCAAGGCTTCAATGTTCTGCTTCATACATTCAAAATCACTTACCCAATTTCAAGGTTTCTGGTATTCTGAGTTTATTTGCCCTACAATTCAGGTCACTTAGGCGGAAAGGAAGAGAGTATTGGAAAGAAACTCCTACTTTGGTTGATCTAGTTCATAAGACTGGTTAGTTTGAAGGCAGGACTAAATATTTTTAGTGCTATTTTAATGTGAACTCACGTCACACTGTTAAACTTGCAATGCACCATGAATTCAAATACCACCAATGAACAACAGTGAAATTAAATTCAATAAATTTTGGAATTTGTGGGACAGGCCTAGAAAATAACCAGGAAAGCCGCCAGATTGTCACTGAAAATCCAACTGATTACCAGCATCTTTCAGAGAACCATAGCCACTAAAAACCTAAGGCTCTTTTCCTCATCTCCTGTGTAATCTAGCAAAGTAGTGCTCACACTTTTCCTCCTTGCTGTAAACTTAATGAAGCAGGTAAATTCAGGAATAGAAGAAACCTCCCACATTTTTCTCACCTATACAACATACGTACACAAGCATTTGGTTCTTAGGGGAATATTTGTCATTAAAATCAACGCTGACTTGGTGTGGTAGTACTGTCATTTTTCAACTGCTGTCTCTACTTGGTCTCACAATCATATCATTCTAGTCACAAACTATTGCTGATCTGGAAGTTACAAATGAATGATAAATAATAAACTTGGTACTCAGAGAGATTAAGCGAGCCAGGAAGGTTTTGCTCTCAAGAGCTGGTTTAATAATACCCGCAGCACTGCCCTATCTGAAATGTACAACCCAATTTTGGATAAACTCCAATCACCTGCCATGTACTTACAGTGAACTGGGGAAGGAGGTAACTCCCTGTTGTAGCAGATACTGCAGGTTCCACTGCATGCCAATTTTACTGTCTTTCAAAACTTTACTTTAAAAACATTTTGTGTGCAATAGGCACACAAACAAAATGCTAGAGAAACTCGCAGCTCTGGCAGCATTTGTAGAGACAAATGAAATTAACATTTTGAGTTTAATAAGACTCTTCTTTAGGATTGCAGCATTAGCCTCAAAGCTGATGACAACTCGGTTGTTTATTCTCACCAGTCATGTTTCATTTAATTGAATGATTTAACTTCCCAAGTTGGACAAATATTGCAGATTGTGTTAGGAAAGTGATTTTTTTTTGCAAAAAAAGTCATCATTTTGTTATTGATTTTTGGATGGAATTTTAAGATTTTTGTCCAGCAGCTCCACTTATTTAATGAAAACATTTACCAGGGTTGAATTAGCAAGATTTTATTAATGACGGAGTTCTGAAGAATCGTACTGGACATGAAACACTGTTTCTTGTCCACAGTTGATGCTAGACCTGCTGAGTTTCGCCAGCAATTTTGCTTTTGTCTCAGTTTGCCAACATCCACAGTGTTTTTTGCCTTGAGGTATAACTGCCTTCAATACTTAATTTTTGTGGTTCTGGTAAATTCCACAGCAATCTGTCAGGTTGTACAGGCACGTTACACATAATGTTACTTAGCCATACCGTTAATTTTAACAAAGTAGGACTAACTTAACATTTGGCTCATGAAATTGCAAGTTCATATAAAAGTAACTCTAAATTTCACTTTTGTCAGTGAGTCACAAAGATAAACTTGAAGAATACATAAACATAAATTCCATAAGGAGGACTGAACTTTAGTGTTATATAGGATTTAACCTGATCATATGATCATTAAATGAGACAACAGACAAGATAAATCTTTCTTACATCACAGACACCAGCAAACAATGAACAAGTAACCTTGTGTTAACTACATCATGTTACTGCAGGGTGGACATGATAGTGGATTGACACTGAATCTGTGATAATCAGCATTTACATGGACAAGTACAGCAGGGAAACAACGTGATGACAGCCATTCCTCCAGAAAGGTAGCACAGGGGGAAAAAAGTCTGTATTACACATCCATACATATGCAGGCACTCTCAACCTCATGGACTTCAAAACTGCTAGCAGACATTAGAAAAAGTGTCTGACTCCTCTCTCACAAACGGTAGCACAAAAGGATTTTTCCAAATTGCCCTAAATCATGTTGAACTGGAGGAACCAGGACGAAAGTTGAAGACCAGGTGTAAGTGTACAAGAGTGCAGAACTGAAAATCTCAGGACCTCAAATGATAATCCTCTCAGAAAAGCCACAGAAGATCCAAATGATAAATCTAAGTAAGACAGTACCAAGCACGTTTGGATGCAAAAGGAAGATGCTGCAACATTTAGGTTCAGTTTGTGGTCAGTTATTCTCCCTTTTGACTAATATTAGATATAAAAGCTGAGCATTGAGATGATTTCAAAACACTGCGTGTGCTGCAAGTCAATTTCTTTTTAGCTTTCATTAATAGAGGGATTGAGTTCAAGAGCCGTGAAGTTATGCTCCAGCTATACAAAACTCTTGTTCAGCCACATCTGGAGTATTGCGTCCAGTTCTGGTCACCTCATTACAGGAAAGATGTGGAAGCGTTGGAAAAGGTGCAGAGAAGATTTACCAGGATGTTGCCTGGAATGGAGGCAAGGTCTTACGAGGAAAGGTTGACAGAGCTAGGGCTTTTCTCTTTAGAACGACAAAGGATGAGAGGTGACTTCATAGATGAGTACAAAACGATCAGAGGTATAGGTAGTGTGGACAGCCAGAGACTTTTTTCTAGGATGGGGGTAGCTATTACGAGGGGGCATAGTTTTAAAGTGAGTAGAGGTAGATATAGAGGTCAGAGGTAGGTTCTTTACTCAGAGGGTGGAATGCATTGCCGGAGAGGGTAGTGAAGTCGGCCTCATTAGGGGCATTTAAGCAGCTATTAGATAGGCATATGGATGATAGTATAAGGTAGGGGTGGAGGTAAGACAGACCTTAGGTTTAGGGTAAAAGTTCGGCACAACATCATGGGCTGAAGGGCCTGTACTGTTCTATGTTCTATGTTCTTTACACCTTGTTAATACCATACTGATCCTTTCTGGTTCACTTCAGGCACTTTCAACAGCATAAAGTTTGGTTCATTGTCCATAACAGCCAGTTATGGGTTGACGGAATGGATGTTTCCTTTGACATAGCCAACATTTTATCTGCCAGCCAAAACCACCAAAAAGAAATTATCTAAGCTTTTATCTAACTGGTGTTTCTGGGTTTTGCTACGCACAACTTGGCTGCTGCATTTGCCTATGAAATAAGTGGCTGAGCACACTTCAGAAATAGTTTGTTGGCAGTGAAGTGAATGTTTCCAGAACATAAAAGGCATTATACTCATGAAAATTTTGTTTTTTTTTTCCTGTCAGCTAGCTGCAATGGTTCCACACTAGTTTGCGCCATCTCTGTCGAGTTCCCAGCACATTATTCACTTGGTAGTAAATCATGACCATTAACAGGGACGGTGCAGCACTGGGGGGAGCAAGTGCAATCAGACACACAGCTATATAGCAAAATTCAGCTCAAGTCTGCTAATACAAGTGGACAATAGGATTACACACCCTGTAAGCCTTACATCCTTAGCTCTTTTGCAAATGTGGTGTTAAGTGTAGGATCTGCATGCATTTTGATATTGTTTTCATGTCATTTATTTTAATTCTTGGATTTTGAACTGATAGCATGTGGATTTTGGTCTGTATGTACAAGAGGGTTTAATGATTAACAATATTTGTTATTTTTAAACCAGTAGTATGAGAGGAAGAGTGCCAGAGTGATAATGGGAATTTGTTTACATTGGGAAGAATTTTACAAGTCAACAGAGTAAACATTGAAGAGAATTAGTTCACTTTCTGTTTAGAAGCCTCCGGAAATTATTTTCACTTGCTTTAGGGAAAAACCCATGGCTTGGAAAATTTTTGTTTTTCAGTTTGCACTAGTCCTGGTTAAAGTTGCTTGTATGGAACAGCTTCTCCGGTAGAAAACAGTTAGTTCTGAAAAGTTACGAAATAAGTTACCTCAGCATAAGGATGCTAGTTGAAAGCTCGAGACCAGAAGTGTTTGGGTAGAACCTTGACGAATTATTTGAAGCATAGAAAGTTGCAGCTCAGCTTTGTGACTAATCAAGATCAAGGCTACCAAACTTTCAAAACTGGGGGTTAGAAGGAACAGTTAAGTTAAACTATAAATGCGATAGAGAAGTGAACTCTCTCCACTGCTTGAGTATTATAAAGTGATGATGTTGAGATCAATGGGATTGCATTTTTACAGTGCGTTTCAAAATCTTTCAAACTGCTTTACATGTATATGGCTTGGTTTATTCTATTTCATATTTTCTTTTGCGTAATAAACTTCTGTTTTATTGCTAAAGCTAAGTCTGAGCATTGCATGTCTGTGTTCCAGTAATTGGTCACCTCATTAAATTAACAAAACAAATTATCATCTGTCAATCCACAATTCTGGGATTCCAGTACCATTAGCTGGGATCAAAACAGGAGAAAAAGTTTTAAAATCTCCCATTAAATTTTATTTTTACTTCTCCACGTTACCATAGGACACTGGCACCAGTACTGGGGAAGGATGGAGCTTTTCTGATGGGATGGGCTCTACCTGAATCATGCTGGGACCAGAGTCTTGATGGATCACATAACTAAGGTTGCAGATAGGACTTTAAACTAAATAGTGAGGGGCAGGTTCTGTTGCATGGACAATTAGAAATCAAAGTTAAAGGAGAAGGCAGAAGTGCAGGTTAGTAATGAATCTGATTGATACCAGAAAATAAAAGGAAGGGGCAGAACATGTGAACTTCATATCATATTAAAGAATCATACAAGAGTAGGGAAATTTGATAATAGAACGAACTGAAAGGCTTTGTATCTGAATGAATCGTATTCAGAGTAAAATTAATGAGTTAACAGCACCAATGGGTTTGGTTAGGTGGCAATTATAGACAGTTGCAGACAAACCAGATTTGGGAATTAAATATCCAAGGGCATTCAGTGTTTCGGAAGGAGGAGGAGGAAGGAAAAGGAGCTGACATAGCTTTGGTAGTAAAGGATGAAACCAGTACTGTTGTGAAAAATGATATCAGCAATGGAGATCAAGACATAGAATCAGTCTGGGCAGAATTAAGAAACAGCAAGGAAAAGAAGTCCCTGGTGGGAGAAATCTATAGATCCCTAAGCAATAGTCCCACACTGGCATGGTATAAATCAGGAAATACTGGGGGCTTGTAAAAGTATTGCAGTTATCATTGGTGATTTTAAGATGCATAAAGACCAGATTAATCAAATTGGGAAGGGTAGCCTCAAAAGAGAGTTAATTGAATAATAGGTATATTAGAGTTTGTTTCTTGGAGCAATGTGTTAGGGAACCAACCACGGAGTAGGCTACTCTTGGTTTGACATTGCGTATTAAAGTGGAATTAATTAGTGATCTCATTCTAAAGAATCTTCTATGGAAGAGAATGATCATAGCGTGCTATAATTTCAAACTCATTTAGAGGAACTGGAATCCCACTCCAGCATTCTAGAATGAAACAAATGTAGTTACATAAGCATGGGGACAAATCTGGCCCTAGTGGACCAAGCAGGAAGACTAGAAGGTAGGACAATTGTTGAGCAGTGGCAGATGTTTAAGGAGATACTCAACTGCTGCAAACTAAAATACATTCCAGAAAGGAAGAGAAGATTCTAAGAGGTGAAAACCATCCATGGCTAAGCAAGAAAATCAAAGATAATATAGACACTTGGTCTTGTGAAGGGAGATCAAGCAGTTTAGGCCTATGGTCTCTGGAGTTCATAAGAATGAGAGGCAATCTAATTGAGATCAATAAGATGCTAAATGGGATTGACAAAGCAGAGTTGGAGAGGATGCTTCCTCATTTGGGGCAATCTAAATCAACAGTCATTGTTTTAGGATAAGGACTAACAGAATTAAAACATAGATGAGGAGAAATTATGAGGAGGAAACAAAGGTTATGGAGTGTGGACAAGAAAGTAGAGTTGAGGCTGAGATGAGACCAGCCATGATCATATCAAATGGTGGAGCAGACTGAAGGGGCTGAAGTGCTCCTGCTCCTAGTTCTTACGTTATTAGATTTGGTCATTGGAGAAATTTGCTTCCAAGATACTGGACTTTAATTGGCTGAAAACATTTGGAATCCAGTTTTTCAACAATCAACAACTTCATCACTGATGACTGCTGTTCACACTACATGACAAAGTTAATGTTTAATTCACTGAAATCCGTCAAATTGCATACTCCCCAACTCTAAGTTGTGTGGCATGCTGAGCAAAAATTAACATGGAGCACAAGAATTTTTTTAAGAAACATATTGTCAATTAAGCAGTAAAATTACATGAGCAACCAGTTACTCTAACCCTATCAAACTGCTATAGCTAGCTAGGTGGAGGATTCACAAAGTTAATTTGGGATTACTTTTGTTATTCCACATCCAAACATTCCAGTTCTGATGAAGAATCATTGGCCTCGAAATGTTAACTGTTTTCTCCTACAAATGTTACCAGACCCATTTTAGTTTCTCAACCAATTTCTGTTTTTGAATCTAAAAGCAGAGAACCAACTTGGTCATTACAAATGAATGCTTTATACATAATTCTTTTCCCTACTCCCGATTGAAACTATGTCAAGAATGTCACTTGGCAGTCCCTAAGCAGCACTGCAGCAGTCCCACTTTATACAGTTAGGCTCTGGAGTGTCAGTATAGTTTCCGTGCTCTAGTTTCAGGAAGCTCAGAAAATTTTACTGCTGTAGATACTAAGAGAGAGAGCAAGAGAGAGATAGACCAGCAACTACAGGTAATTCCAGTCAGGCAGTACCTTATTTATATTGTCAGTCTGAGATTTGAATTCTCCATCAGCAATGACTTTCAGTCACATGAACTAATTAGCTAGTTTGCTTGAGCAGTTTTTTTTTAAAAAAATCCATGGTATTATTTGAACAAAAATAGGTGAGTTCTTGCCTGTATCCTGGCCAATTATCCTTCAACCAACATCATCACTTGAGAGAGATTATCTGGTCATTTATCCCATTGAGAGATCTCATTACACACATACTAGCTGATACACTTCACCGCATTACAGCAGTGACTTCACTTTGAAAGTACTGCACGAAGTGAAAAATGGTTAGGGCATAATAAACCATGAAAAATGCTACAGAAATCCAGTGTGGTTCATTGCTTTTATAAAAATTTAACATTCCAGCCAGCAGCAGTATTCTGCAGATTTAAGTCAACTCTGGACAAGTAAAAATCATGCCAAGTGGATCCAAGAAGCCATGAACATTGTTAAAACCAGGTCAATGCAAGATTACAGTTATCTTTATCAAGCGCCACAGTCCCTCTGCAAGGGGCTTCAGCCCTCTGCACAGATTGTGATCACAGTCATGTTTTACAGAAATAGACATACAAAAAATGTGAGAGAGGCACATATAATGATTGTCCTCAGTGTGTCTCCTGAGATAAAAAATATTTGGCAAATCACAAGGCGGCACAGTGGCTCACTGGTTAGCACTGCTGCCTCAGTGCCAGGGACCCGGGTTAGATTCCACCCTCAGGCAATTGTCTGTGTGGAGTTTGCGTATTCTCCCGGTGTCTGCGTGGGTTTCCTCCACGGGCTCCAGCTTCCTCCCACAGTCCAAAGATGTGCAGGTTAGGTGGACTGGCATGCTAAATTGCCCGTAGTGACAAGATTGTGTAGGTTCGGTCAATTAGCCATGGGAAATGCAGGGTTACAGGGATACAGTAGGGGACGGGTCTGGGTGCGATGCTCTTCAGAGGGTCAGTGTGGACTCGGTGGGCTGAATGGCCTACTTCCACACTGTAAGGATTTTGTGTTATCCGAGCTATGTTTTAAATCATAAAATATAGAACAGTACAGCACAGCACAGTACAGTACAGACCTTTCGGCCCACAATGTTGTGCCGATCGATTATCCTACTAAGATCAACCTACCCTGCATACCCTACATTTTACTATCTCCATGTGCCTGTCCAAGGGTCCCTTAAAAGTCTCTAAAGTATCTGATTCCACTACCACTGCTGGCAGCGCATTCCACACACTCACCACTCTCTGTGTAAAGAACCTACATCTGACATCTCCCCTACACCTTCCTCCAATAACCTTTAAATTATGCCCCCACGTAATAGTCATTTCCGCCCTGGGAAAAAGTCTCTGACTATCCACTCTATCTATGCCTCTCATCATTTTGTACACCTCTATCAAGTCACCCCTCATCCTTCTTCGCTCCAATGAAAAAAGCCCTAGCTCCCTCAACCTTTCCTCAAAAGACCTGCCCTCCAGTCCAGGCAGCATCCTGGTAAATCTCCTCTGCACCCTCTCTAAAGCTTCCACATCTTTCCTATAATGAGGTGACCAGAACTGAACACAACATTCCAAGTGTGGTCTAACCAGAGTTTTATAGAGCTGCAGCATAACCTCACGGCTCTTAAACTCAATTCCCCTGCCAATGAAAGCCAACACACCATACGCCTTCTTTACAACCCTATCTACTTGGGTCACAACTTTGAGGGATCTATGGACGTGGACCCCAAGATCCCTCTGATCCTCCACGCTGCCGAGAATCCTGCCATTAACCCTGTATTCTGCATTCAAATTCGACCTTCCAAAATGAATCACTTCACACTTTTGTGGGTTGAATTCCATCTGCCAATTCTTTGCCCAGCTCTGCATTCTATCAACGTCCCGTTGCAACCTACAACAGACCTCCACGCTGTCCATAACTCCACCAACCTTCGTGTCATCGGCAAACTTACTAACCCATCCTTCCACTTCCTCATCCAAGTCATTTATAAAGATCACAAAGAGCAGAGGTCCCAGAACAGATCCCTGCGGCACACCACTGGTCACCGAGCTCCAGGCTGAATACTTTCCATCTACTACCAACCTCCGTCTTCTATTGGACAGCCAGTTTTGTATTCAGACAGCCAAATTTCCCTGAATCCCACGCCTCCTTACTTTCTGAATGAGCCGACCATGTGTAACCTTATCGAATGCCTTGCTAAAATCCATATACACCACATCCACTGCTCTACCTTCATCGATGGGTTTTGTCACATCCTCAAAGAATTCAATAAGACTTGTGAGGCATGACCTGCCCCTCACAAAGCCATGGTGACTATTTCTAATCAAACTGTGCTTTTCCAAATAATCATAAGTATTCTCTCTCAGAATCCTCTCCAATAATTTGCCCACCACAGAAGTAAGACTGACAGGTCTATAATTTCCAGGATTATCCCTATTCCCTTTCTTGGACAAGGGAATGACATTTGCCACCCTCCAATCTTCTGGCACTATTCCAGTGGACAGTGAGGACGCAAAGATCATTGCCAAAGGGGCAGCAATCTCTTCCCTCAGTAACCTTGGGTATATCCCGTCTGGCCCAAGGGACTTATCTATCCTCATGTTTTTCACGATTTCTAGCATATCCTCCTTCCTAACAACAACCTGTTCGAGCATATCTGCCTGTTTCATGCTGTCCTCACAAACATCAAGGTCCCTCTCACTGGTGAATACTGAAGCAAAGTATTCATTAAGGACTTCCCCTACCTCCTCTGGCTCCACATACAACTTCCCTCCGCTATCCCTGATTGGCCCTACCCTCACTCTGGCCATCCTCTTGTTCCTCACATAAACTTAGAATGCCTTAGGGTTTTCCTTGATCCTACCCGCCAAGGTTTTCTCATACCCCCTTCTAGCTCTCCTAAGTCCATTCTTCAGTTCCTTCCTGGCTACCTTGTAGACCTCTAGAGCCCTGTCCGATCCTTGCTTCCTCAACCTTAAGTAAACTTCCTTCTTCCTCTTGACTAGGTGTTCCACATGTCTTGTCATCCAAGGTTCCTTCACCTGACCATCCTTTCCTTGCCTCAGTGGGACAAACCTATCCAGTACCTGTGGCTAATGCTCCCTAAACAACCTCCACATTTCTATCGTGCATTTCCCTGAAAACATCTGATCCCAATTGGTGCTCTGTAGTTCTTGCCTATTAGCATTGTAATTCCCCCTCCCACAATTAAATACTTTCCCATACCGTCTGCTTCTATCCCTCTCCATGACTATAGTCAAAGTCAGGGAGTTGCGATCACTATCACCAAAATGCTCTCCCACCAAGAGGTCGGACACCTGACCTGGTACGTTGCCAAGCACCAAATCCAATATGGCCTCCCCTCTAGTCAGCCTATCTACATATTGAGTCGGAAATCCGTCCTGGACACACCTGACAAAATCTGCTCCATCCAAACTATTTGCACTTGAGGTTCCAGTCTATATTAGGGAAGTTGAAGTCACCCATGACAACAACCCTATTACTTCTGCACGTTTCCAAAATCTGTCTCCCAATCTGTTCCTCAGTGTCTCTGTTGCCACTGGGGGGTCTATAGAAAACTCCCAATAAAGTGACTGCTCTTTTCCTGTTTCTGACCTCCACTCATACTGACTCAGTGAAGAAACTCTCCTCCACGACCTCCCTTTCTGCAGCTGTGATACCATCCCTGATTAGCAATGCCACTCCCCAACCTCTTTTACCTCCCTCCCTATTTCTTTTGAAACATCCATACCCCGGAACATCCAACAACCATTCCTGTCCCTGTGTTATCCAAGTCTCCGTAATGGCCACAACATCGTAGTTCCAAGTACTGATCCATGCTCTAAGTTTGTCACCCTTTAATAATCATTTAATAATACTCATTCAAATCCTCTCAGATCCACAAAACATTTCTGCAGATGAACACACACATCTCTTGACGTTTCAACTTCCAGGATGAATAACCATGAAAACCCTTCCAAACTGTTAAGTTCACATGCCAGCAAACTTGCATTTTCCTATTTATGCTAAATCATACACAGCAATCAAGTATTTCACTTGGTACAACCAAATCAACAAGGGCCTTTCAGGGACAGACCAGGGTGTGGACTAATTGGAGATCCCTTTCATAGACGCAGCACAATCACCCTGAACTAAGTGGCCACTTTTGTGCTATATGATTCCACATGAAAGAAAGTAACACATCAATCTTGACAATAGCGTTTAAAAAAAGCATCTCCCCAGCTTCCTGTGCCAACACATTAGTTTTAAAATTATCTGTCAGAGATTGTTCCAGAACGCCAACAAATTATATATTATAAACTATATATGTACATTACATGCTTCTGGAATAATTCCTAACGATACACAATTCTCCATACAAAGATCAGGAATAAAGACGTCCATATAGCATGTCTTTCACAATCTCAGTATGTCAAAAGACACTTTAAGGCTAATTATATATTTTTCAAGTGCAGTTGTTCTTGTGTAGGAAATGCAGCAACCGATTTGCCCACAGCAAGATCCCACAAACAAAATAATAACCATATAACTTGTTTAGGAGTTGGTGAAGGCATAAACGCTGACCTTCACACAGGAGGAACTCTCCACTTCTTCAAATAGTGCAATAGGAATTTCTAGGCCTACGTAAGAGCACAGAGTTCAATCCAAATGATGGCATCACAAACAGTAGAACACTGAACGCCGGTCTAGGTTACATGCTCAAATGTCTGGTGTGCAATTTCAACAAAAGAGCATTAAATTTAGACACGGATGTGACTTCTAAGTCAGGATTGATGCTTGTAATTTAGACAGCCTGAGTAACTTTGACAGCACAGAACAACCAGAGTAAAGAGGGCACCAAGAACTTAGGTAACTAACAAGTGGACAATTTTTGCTGTGCTTGCTCAGATTGCCCAGTGTACTATCTAAACAGGCAAACACTTGAGAAATAGGAGAAGAAATTACAAAGTTAATCAAAAAGGTGTACGGATCTATACATAAATGTGGCTTTCTTGGAAAAGTGAGAAATAAAATCAGGAAATCTGCTAATTGGCACAATCTGTTTTACAATTTATAATGGAAACAGCAAAGTGATGAAGCTGATTTTGTAATCCAGTAATATCGTCAAGCAGCTTAATTCAAAGACCTATGATTAGGTCCCGACCTGAAACGTCAACTTTCCTGCTCCTCTGATGCTGCCTGGCCTGCTGTGTTCCTCCTGCTCCACACTGTGTTATGAATGGTTGGAAAGGTTGTTCAAATTTCAATCGCCCCTGTTCAATTAGCAATAGCTAACTGAACCTTTTGTTTCAACCAGACAATCTAAATTCTCATCTGGTTTAGTCATCATCTTGTCATAAATACTGTTTCATCGTGAAATAACGTACACTGAAGGACAATTGCTGCACATTCATTTTTGCAACGCCAATACTGAGTTAAGTGTATTGTGTTCACAAAAAAGAACCACATCTTAAAAGTCTTGCGGTAGAATGACTGCATGCTTGGAGGGTGATCAAACAATCCTAATCATGCAATGCAAATAGCAAACCAAACCTTACTTATTAACAATTTTCATTTGACTTATTATGATAGCTTGCAGACAGACAAAACGCTGCAAATCTATTCACTGACTGCAACTACGAATGCTATTTGGCCTCAATTCTCAATGGTGCAATGATAATCACCTATTACTAAATGGACAAGTAAAACAATCACGCATGCACTACCTAAATTTCATGCAGTCATGTTACTTACACAGTCTATTAAGTGCTTGAGAGGTGAAGGTTGTATGAGCTTGAAATGAATCATTGATCAAGATGTGTTTTATATCGACAAGTAACCAGTAAAGGCTCACAAGCATATCTCAACTCTTTCAAGGCACATATTGCTGTAAGCAAACATATCGCCATTGGGTGACTGCCCATTGTGCAATGTTGCCTCTACAGACCAGAAAAATATCTTACAGTCGCATCTAACACAATATGTGCAATTAAAGAAATTTAAGATGGAGCTCTTCCATGTAGATAAACTCAATAGCTTGCAAGTCATGTATTTCTGTTATAAGAGGAAAAGTGAAATATTCAATAATCATAGTATGACCAACCGCTAAATTTAAAGCCCTACATCAAAAGATAGCAATGATCTCGCAACCCTGACATCCAAAATTACTTTTGCTGAGTTTGTGCCCAATTTTCAGGCATTAGATAATGAGCCTCTGGTTTGGTTCACCTTGTCAAGCACATGGCTAACAAAAAAAACTTTCCATTTCCCATTGCTGTTTTCAGAACAGAAACATCCTACATATTCAATTTAGTTACTTTTCTGTAAATTACAGATTTACAACTAGAGAAACCAATCTACTGTCCCAAATAGTGATGCATTATATATCAAATGTCAACAAGTTTAAATGAGATATTTAATGCAAGTGTTCCAAATCTGATAAATAGGAAAACAAAACAGCTTCCACCAATGGAGGGTGGATAATCAGTGGACACAGATTTGAAGTAACTAACAAAATAAGCAGAGTGGAGATGAGGGTTTTTCTTCAGTAGCAAGTTATGTGGAATGAAATGACTGCTGAAAGTGGATTTAATAGTAAATATGTGAAAGGGAAAAATGTGCAGGGTTCCAGGGAAAGAGCGGGGGCACTGCAATTAATTAAATAGTTTTCTCAAAGAGCAGAAACAGGCACAACGTGCCAAAGAGTTTCCACTGTGCAGTGTAATTTTGACTGGTCCCCGTCCACTTGTTCCATGAACATCAAATTGCCTTCATGGTTGTGATATTAGAAGTAACACTAAAGCTGAAACAGTACAGTCAGAGGACACACTATGCAGAACAGCAGATGATATCTAGAGCACAGCTTTTCTATCTTGCCACTGAGTCCACAAGGCACAGAGTAGGAGTGAGGATGATTGTTAAAGAGAAGGCCATTTTCTTTACGATGTACTTTTGTAACACAATATTCAAAACATGCTCCAGTAGCTCTAAACTGATCAGAATCACATCACAGACAGAACACATTCAATTAAATTATCTAAATTAACTGGTTACACATTAAAAACATGCAAGACATTAGTAAAAGGTACAGCAAGGCGGTTTTGTTACTAAACCAGTAATCCACGGACCTGGATAATAATCTGGAGTTGCAGGACAAACTCCGCCATGGTAGGTTGAAAATATAAATTCGGTCATTTAGTTAGGGCTTTGTTTTAAACTAAACTATTAGTATGGCAATTACAAAATTATAAATTATTTTAAAACCCATATGATTTACTGATTGCTTTAAGAAAGGAGATTTATTTTTATCTGATCTTCTTATATGTGATTCAAGGCCCAATGTGGTAACTTTTAAATGCCCTCTGAAATGGCCCAGCAAGCCATTCAGTTTTAGGATGGACAAAAAAATGTTGTATTGCCGGACTCCCATATACCACATTTAACTAAAGAAATAAAAATGTGCAGCAACATCCACAGGAAAAGCAGAATATTTACCTTTCTTAGTTCGACCGTCACTTCATTTCTATGTCTTCTCATAGTCTGCAACAGAAGCAGCAGCAGCCATAGTAAATTACCTTGTTCAACAAACTACTCTTGTAGTAAAATGAGGCTTCCCATAGCATGCTCACAGCATGTTAAACAAGATACCTTGACGCAACGACACAAATTTTATAACCATTAAATGTATTCTGTTGTTTCTTTTGGAAATGTGAAACACTGTCCTTTAAGGGACAGAGCAACAAGAGTAGGTGATTGTGAGATAACAAGGTGTAGAGCTGGATGAACACAGCAGGCCAAGCAGCATCAGAGGAGCAGGAAAGTTGACGTTTCGGATCTGGACCCTTCTTCAGAAAAGGGTCCAGAAGAAAGGTGTTCTGGAGAAGGGTCCAGACCAGAAACGTCAGCTTTCCTGCTCCTCTAATACTGCTTGGCCTGCTGTGTTCGTCCAGCTCTACACCTTGTTATCTCAGATTCTCCAGCATCGGCAGTTTCTACTATCTCTAAGAATAGGTGATTGAGTACCTCAAGCCCATTCTATCACCTAATTAACTCATGAGTGACATATGCATTAACTCCATTCACGCTCCTTGATACCAAACCCTTAATAACATTATCTTACAGAAATTTTATCACTCTCAGTTCTGAAATTTTTCCCTCACCTCAGCCTTAAAATAATTCACAGAATGTTTCAGGTTTCTACTTTGAAGAAATGCTTCCTGAAATCACCCCAGCCTACAAATCTAGTTTTAGGATATGCCCCTTTATTTCAAATATCGCCCCTTTATTTCAAATATCTCCCCATCCGAGAGGATGGTTTCACTGTCACCCTATCAACTTTAACTAGAGTTCCTCAACTAGACCACCTGTTAATCTTCTATATTCAAGGAAACGCAGACCTCATCTATGCAATTTCTATTCACTTCACATAT
>NC_063342.1:67685821-67735821 GCF_021869965.1 Rhincodon typus
GATGTATATAGTTTACCCATTCAAAAGACACAGATTCTACACTAAATTAATAACTTCAAATGCTATATACAGTTCTTTCAGAATCTGGTCTTTCATACAATATTGTCAACAGTATTTCTATTTTTAGAAATCAGTTCCAGGTATGAATGGATTAGGAACAACTTTGAATTCCATGGTTCTGTTCATTTCTGTTAAGTATCAGAAAGCAAATTCTTCTTTGTAGTCAGTTCTGATTTGAATATTCTGACCAAAACAGCAGTAAAGTTCAGATTCAATTTGCTCTAAACGTGCTTAGCAATTTGTGATTTGTAACACATTTGGTTTTACAGATGTTCTAACTTAAGTGAGATAAAGGTCCAGTAAACATACAGAACACATACAAATTACACCAACTACTCTAGGATACCAATTCCCAACAGAGATTTACCTTCAGATTGTAAAATATGCAGAAACTCATTTAACCCCTCGACCTATTAATCACTTGCTGATCCAGACTTCAACTCCATTAATTATGTTTCCATAATCCTCCCAATATAGAACTTAAGAAACATCTTTCAGCTCTAGTCTTGAAAATGCCAACTATCTTGGCATTCATGGCATTTTAGAAAGTGTGTGTTCTAGATATCCATTACCTTTCACGTGAAAGATGCCTCCTGATTTCACTAGCTCTAATTTTAATGTTAGCCTCCATTGTTCTGAATTCCTCAAAAAGAAGAAAGTTTATCATTCCTGTTTCAAAGACTTTGTTACATGAGAACAGGTTCTGAGGAAGGGTCACCAGACCTAAAACGTTAACTCTGTTTTTGCCTTCACAAATGCTGCCAGACCTGCTGGGCTTTCCCAGCAACTTTGTTTTTGTTCCTGATTTACAGTATACGCAGTTCTTTCGGTTTTTACCTTTGTTACATCACTGTTCAACCTTCTAACCTTGATGGAATACAAACAACATTTATGCACCCTGTTTTCATAATTGAACCCTTAAAGTTCAAGTACATACTGGTGAATCTGTACTGATAACCTTTCCTGAGATAAAAGGCACAACATGTAAGACAGTGTGCTCAATGGGGTCGAACCAAAACTTTAAACAACTGAAATATCACTTTTGCATTCTATTCCCCTCAGATAAAGGGAACAATCCATCTCTGAATACTTTGTGTAACTATGTAACATCAGGTAAATGGAGCTGGGGTACAGGTCACCCACAATCTTATTGAATAATGTAACAGGCCTAAAGAGAAAAATGAGCTACTCCAGTTATTAACAAATAAAAAACAGAAAATGCTGGAAATGCTCTGCCAGTCTGGCAGCACGTGCTGAGAGGGGAAAATATAATGTCTCAGGTCACGACCATCTTTCAAATTGACTAGAATTATATTTTGTCATTGAGCCAGAATGACAAGACTGAATGCAGAAACAGCCACCAATGTAAAGTCCAAAAAAAAATGGCAGTGCACTAATGACTACAACTTTGTCAAAATATCCAGACGTCCTTTGAACACAGGAATGCTAGAGTTTTCATGAAGGGATCAAAAACACAGGAGGTCCATTTGTATTAAAAATGGCTCGACTCTAAACAGGCAAAGAAGTCATCATGACTGTAATAAACAGATGGAGAGAAGTTCAGCTCCTCTGAGTTGTACACTGTTACTGAGGAAACTCTAGATACCTCTGCCTGTTATAGTAGAGCTAGACATTGAATGTATAACGGAGAAGCTCGACAAAACTATTGACTTCAAAAACAGAAGTTGCTGGAAAAGCTCAGCACATCTGGCGGCATCTGTGAAGAAAAAAATCAGAGTTAATGTTTTGGGTCTGGTGACCCTTCCTTAGACCTGATGGTAGCTGGGAAAAGAGACAACAAGGTGCAGGGCTGGATGAACACAGTAGGCCAAGCAGCATCATAGGAGCTTGGCCTGCTGTGTTCATCCAGCCCTGCACCTTGTTGTCTCGGATTCTCCAGCATCTGCAGTTCCTACTATCTCCGGTAGCTGGGAAAACATTGGTTTTCTGCAGAAAATTGGGAGGGTCATGGGGTAGGGAGTAAACGATAGGATAGAGAGAGGAGCAGTTAGATAGACAAAGGAGTCGATAACGATTTGGCTAGGAGGGTGAATAGTTGTTAATGGGGACTGTTAGTGACTAACAATAGCTGGTGTGTAATGACAGGCTATGTGATAACAAGGCCTGATTTGAGAGGTAGGGGGCTAAGACATGAGAGAGTTTGGGCCGTAAAATTATTGAGTCTGGAGGGCTGCAGGGTCCCCAAGCAGAAAATGAGGTGTTGTTCTTCCAGCTTGCATTGAGCTTTGCTGGAACACTGCAGCAAGCCAGAGACAGATATGTTGGTCAGGGAACAGGGTGGTGTGTTAAAGTGGCAGGCAACAGGTAGCTCAGAACGCAGATGCTCTGCAAAATAGTCACCCAGTCTAAGCTTCATTTCCCAATGTAGAGGAGACCACATTGTGAGCAGCGAATGCAGTAGGCTAGATTTTGGGACGTGCAGGTGAAGTGTTGCTTCACCTGGAAGGTATGTTTGAGCCCTTGGATAGCGGGGAGGGAAGAGGTAAATGGGCAGATGTTGCACCTTCACTGGTTGCAGGGGAAGGTCCCCTGGGGCTGTGGTGGTATATGGGGTTGAAGGAAGAGTGGAACAGGGTGTCCCAGAGGGAATGGTCCCTGAGGAAGATGGACAAGGGAGGGGAGGGAAGGGAAATATGTGTCTGGTGGTGGCAGAAATGGTGTTTGATGATCTTCTGGATGTGGATGCTGGTGGGATGTTAGGTAAGGACAAGGAGAACCCTATCGCTGTTGCAGGAGGGAAGCAAAGGAGTGAGGGCGGAAGTGCAGGAGATGGGTCGGACCTAGTTGAGGGCCCTGTCGGCAATGGTGCTGGGAATCCTCAGTTGAGGAAGAAGATGGACATTTCAGAGGCTCCCTTGTTGAACTTGGCCTCATCTGAACAAATGCGATGGAGAAGGAGGAAATGACAGAATGTAGTCTTTATAGGAAGCAGGGAGGGAGAGGATATAAAGTCCAGGTAGCTGTGGGAGTCAGTGGGTTTATAATGGATATTAGTGGCCAGTCTATCCCCAGAAATGGAAACACAAATGTCGAGGAAGGGAAGGGAGGAGTCAGAGATAGACCAGGTGAAAGTGAGGGCAGGGTGGAAATTGGAAGCAAAATCGATGAACTTTTCCAATCTCGGACGACAGGGGGAAGTAGCACCGATGATATCATCGATATATTGGAGAGAGAGTTGTGGGTAGGGGCGGGAATAGGACTGGAACAAGGAATGTTCCACATACCCCACGAAGAGACAGGCATAACTGGGGCCCATGCAGGTACCCATGACCACCCCTCTGACCTGAAGAAAATGAGAGGAGTTAAAAGAGAAATTGTTGGGGACAAGGACAAGCTCGGCCAAGTGGAGTAGGGTGGTGGTGGGTAGGGATGGTTCAGGCCTTTGCTCCAGGAAGAAGCGCAGAGCCCTAAGACCCTCCTGGTGGGGAATGGATGTGTAAAGGGATTGCACGTCCATGGCAAAGAGGCGGCGCTGGAACATGCAAACTGGAAGCTTTGAGACCAGCGTAAAGTGTCAGAGGAATCATGGATGTACATAGGCAGGGATTGGACCAGGGGAGAGAAGACTGAGTCAAAGTAGGAAGAGATGAGTTCTCTCTCTCTCTCTCCCTCTCTCTCCGGGCTCTATCCTATCGTTTACTCTCTACCCGATCCCCCTCCCTATTTTCTGCAGAAAAACCAACGTTTTCCCAGCCACCATCAGTTCTGAGGAAGGGTCACTGGACCCGAAACATTAACTCTGATTCTTACTTCACAGATGCTGCCAAAACTTGCTTGCCGTGGGCAAAGCCCCACCTGATGATTATAGCACCTGAATTCAACAAGCACAGGGAACTGTCACAACGGTATGAACATCACTGTCTGTGTGATGCAAAGATTATGACTACATGAGAATCTCGTACAGAGAAAATGAAAGGACTCACTCATACCTTTAAAATGTTTGGATTTGACTTTCCCCGTGAGGAGGACAAATGCTATATATCCAGGATGTTGCCATACCTCTATCTATCAGCACTGGCAATGTAATGCTGGAGGTTGTTGATAGCTTCACATATCTTGGCTCCACAATCACCAGCAATCTGCTGATGCTGAAATCAATCAACATCACACAATCTATAACTGTTATGTCTAAGCTGAGGAAGAGATTTTAAAACAACAACCTGACTGACAACACCAAATCTGCATCCTCAGTGCACTCCCTACAGAAGTCAGACTTGAACTACATGCTAGGCAGAGAAAAGGCTGAAAAGCTTCCATCTTGGCTGTCTCAGGTGCATCCTCAGCATCTAGCATGGTAATTACCAACTGAGATGTTCTGGAATTTGCAAGTTCCGTTAGCATGAATTCATTACTAAATCAGCAATGCCATTGCCAATTTAGCCATGTTCATCAGATGGACAATTGCCTTCTACCCAAAGACCATCTTCACAGTGAATTTGCCACAACCTCCTAGATGCCCATACTTCCACTACAAGGACACCTGTAAGCTAGATTTATAGATGGTGTCCATTGACGCTGGCAACTGGGAAACAATTGCTGATAAGATATATATACTTGCAACTATTTTGTGCACAGTGAGATCCAATAACAGCAGTGAGGTGAAAGAGCAGTTCATTTCTTGTCTCCTGTCATCATTATTGAGCTAATAATGGTGACTAAGGCAAAGAAAACAAAACTTCCAACTTCTCTTCCTGCAGTGTCATGGAATCTTTAGCAACCACTTTAATCAGTGGAAACATCAAATAGGTCTTGGCTTAATATTTCAACCAAAGGATGGCACTGGAAGTTTTGGTAGTTTTTTTTCCCTCACACATCTTTTGGCTTTACGTTTAATATACCTGTCTCTTTTGGAGGAAAAAACACATGATTGTCCTCATTAAATACAGGGCATGTTGGGAATTACACAAAGAACAAGTAATTACCCTGCATTACCTAGCCTAAACAGTTAAATCACACACTTCCTTCAGCACACAAACCAAACTCTCTAAACAACACAATGCACAGGTTCAGTCTCATAATTAAACCAAACTGTTAATGTATAAATAAAACTAAGCTTTACAGACAAATATTTCTGCATTACAATATAATCTACATCGAAGAAAAAATTAGTTTTAGCTTTCTCCAGACTTCCTATGGATATCTACAATACAGTTCTAATTACAAAGAATTTAATCCTTTTATTAAGTTTATTTTTGATTACATTGTGATTTGCTTCTCATCACCTAAGCTGTTTTGTAAATATCACAAATAATAATGTAACTTCCCAAACCACTGCACTGCTTTTATATTATAAAAGGGTTACGACGTGAGGAAGAATTTAAGTGCACACACAACACCACAAGTAGCAGTTTCTACATTGAAAGACATTTATATTTATTTAGGACCTTTCATGACCTCCGATCAATGGGAGCACATTACAGCAAAACAAAATACACTTTTGAAATGTGGTCATTACTGTAATGCAGAACAGCACAGTATGACTTTTTCGCAGTTTCTCAGGATTGGGGGGTCCCAAATGTAACCCCACTATTTAAAAAGGGAGAGACAAAAATGAATAAAATTACAAACTGAGATAATAAGGTATAGAGCAGGAAAGCTGACTTTTCGGGCCTAGACCCTTCTTTAGAAATGGGTCCTGCTCCTCTGATGCTGCTTGGCCTGCTGTGTTCATCCAGCTCTACACCTTGTTATCTCAGATTCTCCAGCATCTGCAGTTCCTACTATCTCCAAATCAACTTCTATCACTGGATTTACAATACAGTGAAATTAAAACTTTCAATGACCTTCAAAATTGCTCAATTGTTCCTGACCAGACTTTTACAAATAACAGATCTTGAACACTAAGTTTATAATTTAAACAAAAAATGAATAATTATTACGAATGTAATTCTTAATTCTTCCACAACAGCAGACTACCCACACCAACTTCCAGGCTCAACCAGAAGCAGCCACTTACCCAGGAAACGTGGGAGATGCGCTGGTCTGCATGTGAGACAGACAACATGGTTTCAAATCCTCCCTCCAAAGCATACACCTGGCCAATGTGCAAGTTATTGAAAGCAAACTGGACAAACTTAAAGCTAGACTCATCTATCAAACGGATTTGACAGGCTGCTGTGTGCTCCATTTTACAAAGACATGGCTCACTACTGCTTCACCTGACTGTGCCTTACAACCTGAGTGTTTCTCAATTCACTGGGTGGATCATATGTTGTCCTCAAGCAAGGCAAGGCCAGAGAGGTCTGCCTCCTAATCAACACTTCCTGGTGCTCAGACACACTGATCCTGGCGAATTACCACTTCACCCCTGACCTAGAATATCTACCGATGAAGTGCCGTCCCTAAGAGCTGCATTGGAGTTCACTTCTGCTATCAGAACAGCAGCTTAGACCTCACTCTATGCAGTTATGAAGAATGCACTTTGATGAATATACTCTGCTACAAATAGCCTTGAGACAGAATACCCTGAGGACTTGTTCATTGTAGTTGGTGATTTCAACCAAGCCAACCACAAGAGTGTGCTACCCTGACACCATCAACATGTCTCCTTTCCCATCAGTGGTCCAAACACCCTGCACTGTTGCTACACAAAAAAAAAAATCAGACCATAATGCTGTGCTCCTTTCTCCTGCCTTACAAGCAGGAACAGAAGTGTGAAGATCTGGTACAGAATATCATACAGTGCTGGTGCGAGGTAACAGATGAGCTCCTGCGTGACTACTTGATGTTGGAGAACTGGTTCATATTCAAGAACTCAGCAGCCAACCTAAATGAGTATGCTACTACTGTCACAGATTTCTTCAGTAAGTTAATCCAAGTGTTCCCCAACCAGAAACCATGGATGAACAGGAAACCCACTCCCGACTGAAGTCCAGGTCTGAGGCGTTCAAGTTGGGTGAAATCTAGGTATCACCTTCAAAAAGCCATTGGGGATGCCAAGAGACAATACCAGAATAAGCTACAGTCCCAGGCTAATCACACGTCGACTGAGGCAAGGCTTACACAATATAATGGGCTACAAAGTGAAATCAAGTAGAATTGCTGGCGACAATACATCCCTCCCCGATGAGCTTAATGCATTCAATGCTCGTTTTGAACAGAAAGTCAATGAAATGATGTGGCCTGCCCAACAGTCTCTGTTGCACTTGTATCTACAGTCACTGCCACAGCCACAGATGTCAGAGAGTGAACCAACAGAAAGTTACTGACCAGGATGGAGACCATGGCTGTGCACTCAGATCCTGTGCAGACCAGCTGGCAGGAGTATTCACAATTTTTAACCTTTCTGTACTCCAATCAGAGGTTCCCACCTGCTTCAGGAAGACCACTACCATCCTAGTGCAAAAGAAAAACCATGCAGCGTGCCTTCATGATTACATTTAGTGGCTCTGACATCCATCATTTATGAAGTGCCTCGAGAGGTTAGTAATAGCACACATCAACTCCAGCCTCCGATTGCCATGATCCACTACAATTTGTCTACCGTTACAACAGGTCCACGGTAGATGCCATTTCCCAGGCCCTATACTCATCCCTGGAACGTATGGATAACAAAGGCACCTACGTCAGACGACTTCTTATTGACTTTAACTTTGCCTTCAACATCACAACTCCAACCAAACTCATCTCCAAACTCTGAGACCTAGGACTGTGCTCCCTCCTCTGCAACTGGTACCTCGACTTCCTGACCCATAGACCACACTCAGTAAGGACAGACAATACCTCCTCCACAATAATTCTCATCACCGATGCACCACCAGGTTGTGTACTCAGTCCCTACTACACGCCTTATACACTTACAATTGTGTGGCAAATTCTGCTCTAACTCCATTTACAAGTTTGCTGTTGACACCACCATCCTGGGTCAGATCTCAAACAACGACAAGACAGATTACAGGAAAGAGATACAGAGTTTAGTGTAAAGTGTAAAGACAACAATCTCTCTCTCAATGTCAGCAAAATGAAGGGGCTGGTCATTGACTTCAGGAAATGGAGTGGAGGACACAGCCCTGTCTGCATCAATGGTGCTGAGGTGGAGAAGGTCAAGGCTGTCAAGTTCCTAGGAGTAAAGATCACCAATCTGTCCTGGCCCGTCCACATCGGTGCTACAGTTAAGAAAGCACACCAATGCTTCCATTGCCTCAGAAGGCTAAGGAAATTCAACATGTCCACAATGACTCTAAACAATTTTTATAGATGTACCATATAAAGCATCCTGTAGCAATGCATTACAGCTTGGTATGGTAATTGCTTCGCTCAAGACCGCAAGAAATAACAGATAGTTGTGAATGCTGCCCAGTTTGCCCACACAAACCAGCCTTCCATCCATTGACTCAGTCTATATTCCCAATGCCTGGGCAATTTGGCCAACATAATCAAAGACCCCTCCTACCCGGTTAGACTCTCCTCCACCTTCCTCTATTGGGCAGAATATACAAAAAAAAAGTTTGAAAACATGTACCAACAGATTCAAGAACAGCTTCTTCCCTGCTGTTATCAGACTTTTGAACGGATCTCTCTTATATTAAGGTTGATCTTTCTTGGTATTCTGTCTTATTACCATGATGTAATAACGTATGGTCTAATATGCCTGGATAGCATGCAAAACAATATTTTTCACTGTATCTCAGTACATGAATTGATAATAAATCAAACCAAAATCAAATTTTAGCAGCGTGACAGCTCTTGACCTTAAGGCTGCATTTAACACAATGCGACATCAAAGACCCTAGCAAAACTGCTAGGGAATCAATAGGAATAGGAGAAATCTCTTTGCTTGTTCAAGTCATACCTAGTAGATAGGGCGATGGTCGTGGTTGTCGCAGGTCAGTCATCCCAGCTCCAGGACATCTCTGCAGGACTTCCTCGGCGTAGTGTTCCGGGCCCAACTATTTTCAGCTGATTCATCAACAAACTTCCCTCCAACATAAGGTCAGAAGTGGGGATTTTTGCCAATGACTGCACAACGTACTGCACCATTCACAGCTCCTCAGATACTGAAGAAATGAGGTCTGGACAATCATAGAATCCCTACAGTGTGGAAACAGGCCCTTCGGCCCAACAAGTCCACACCGACACATACAGCATCCCACCCAGACCTAACCCCTAATCTCCACATCCCTGAACACTGCGGGCAATTTAGCATGGCCAATCCACCTAGCCTGCACATCTTTGGATTGTGGGAGAAAACTGGAGCACCCGGAGGAAACCCACGCAGACACAGGGAGAATGTGCAAACTCCACACAGATAGGCGCCCAAGGGTGGAATCGAACCCGGGTCCCTGGCGCTGTGAGGCAGCAGTGCTAACCACTGTGCCAGGATTCAGCTGAAAAGTGGCAAAGAACATTCGCATCACACAAATCCAGGCAATGACCATCTCCAATAAGAGACAATTTAACCACTAACTCTTGTAATTCAATGGCGCTACATCGCTGAATCCCCATTACCAAAATCCTGAGGGGGCAGAGGGACGTAGTTACCATTGACTATTTACAATGTTTAAAGGAGACAATCCTTTGGTAGTATAAAATTTGAGTATTGCAGAGAAAATGACATTTTGTTGAAACTTTTCATCTTGCAATCATAACATTTTGCAAGAATTCAAATTTATGGTGAAATCTCACATTTAAACTGTATAAGAGAAGAATGCTGATTGTTGGTAAGTGGACTCTGATTGATAGAGGCGCTGCTGTGGAGAATACACCCGCTAATGCTGAGTGACTGTTAACAGTTTTGTTTATATTTTAAACTGGGCAGGTTGATTCTGATTAATCAGGGCATTCGTTGGCTAGTCTTTGAAAGGAGGGAACAGGATGAAGGAAAAAAAAGTGAAGGTCTAGAATAGGGTAAAGGGAGAAATTAAATGAGAAAAATATAATGGAACAAAAGACAAAGGGAGAAGTAATGGCTGTTGCAAAGAAACCTACCAACCATTGTATATAGAACTGGATCCTAATTTCTCTCCTGAAAGGTATGATTTTAATTTTCAGTGTTATGGACCAGACCAAACCCCCTCAAAATATATCAAGGAGATAGCCTACACCCCAACTTTTATCTTATTTAAAGGCAAGTGTAAGGCGCTGCATTCCAGATGCAATTCAATTGGTCACACTATCAGGCTCTAAGCAAAACACACTTCATTCTCACAGGTTACAATACAAGCAAAAAAAATTGGCATAACTTTAACTGTATTGAAATACTTAAAATAATATGTTTTAACTACTACTCATCAACTGTTCTAATAAAGCAGAAAAATGTGAGGTATTGGATTTCGGTACAACAAATGGGCAGGACTTTTACAGTTAATGGTAAGGCCTTGAATAGTGTTGTACAACAGAGGGATCTAGGGGTTCAGGTACATAATTATTTGAAGGTTGCTTCATATACAGACAGGATGGTTAAAAAGGCATTTAGCATGCTTGCCTTCATTGCTCAGATCTTTGAATATAGGATTTGCGAAGTTGAGGTTGTACAGGATATTGGTGGGGCCTCTTCTGGAGTACTGGGTCCAGTTTTGGTTGCCCAGTTATAGGAAGGAATTTATTAAGCTAGAGAGGGCTCTGAAAAGATTTATCTGGATGTTGCCAGGTATGGAAGGTTTGAGCTATAAAGAAAGGCTGGATAGGCTGTGAATTTTTTATACTGGAGTGTGGGAGGTTGAGGTGACCTTATAGAGGTTTATAAAATCATGAGGGGCATAGGTAGGTTAATGGTTGATGTCTGTTCCCTATGATGGGGGATTTCAAGACTAGGGGGCATATTTTTAAAGTGAGAGGAAAGACATTTAAAAAAGACAAGGGGCAAAGTTTTTGCAGAGGGTGTTTCATGTGCGGACTGAACTTCCTGAGGAAGTGGTGGATGTGGGCAGTTACTACGTTTAAAAGACACTTAGATAAGTACGTGAATAGGAAAGGTTTGGAGGGATATGGTACAGGACCAGGCAGGTGGAACCAGTTTAGTTTGGGATTATGTCCAGTTGGACTGAAGGGTCTGTTTCCATGCTGTATGACTCTGACTGCAGCTCATATCAAACCATACTCTGAATCTTTGTCATCAGGTAGTTTGTTTACAAGTGACGCTCAGACCTCTCTATACTTACTGTTTTATACATCATTCCTTCTTCAGAGCAGTCCTTTACAAAAGCAGCTGACAATGCAACATTTTACACTTGTACAAAAACTGTCAAATATCATACCCGGATGGACTTTCTAGGACAAAACATATCAGCGCTTCTGATAGCATTGGAAAGCAGAGAGAAAAGCCATCATTTGGGTGCAAAAAATTGAAATAGAATCCATTTCGTTCTTGTCCTTGGACTTCCATTAGAGCTGGAATACATGGTTTCCCTTCATCCAAAAAAATGATTGCATTATTTGAAGACTGGAAGCTCAAACCATCTCAAATTCTATCCCAAGGAATGTTTCTCAAGCTCCTTTGTGCTTCTTGAAAGCTTCTAATGTAGTAGCTTAAACTTTGTTCACAAAGAGTTTCCCATCCTGCAAGAATGAACAGTGTCTTCTAGAGTTGTGCATGGAAACACATCTTCAGCTAAATAAACCTGTAGGTTATAGGATCTCAAGTCATTGTCCTAGTTTGAAGCCTAAACAGTTGCCAGGAGTGTAGGACAAATATAAGCTTTTGCAATACTAAGACAGTGCTTAGTTTCTAAACTTCACTAGCAGACTTGTAAAGACCATATATATTCAAAAAGTGCTCCGAGCACAGAATGCTTTTGTTTTGCATAGTTACACAGAATCCAACTTCCTGATCCTGTAGGGAGTAGCCGAATGATGTGTTTCTCACTCTTCTTCCATTCTCTTTGCAAAAATGTTACCATGTAAAAATAGGAAATTATACCCAAGCCTGTTAGCTTCGAATTTCTAAACTTAAATTTTTAAATTTTAAAGTCCAATTATTCAATTCAATACACAATTTTCCTTTAATTTTACCAACTTCTCCTGGATTTCAAAGCTTCAATTAGTAGCCTTCATGATCACTTGTTTTCATTCACCTTCCCTGACATTGAAGGTGATCTTTGTTCACTGCTGCACCCTCTCAAAACCAATGATATTGTTCACAACAACGTCTTTGAAATGTTCAGAGCAGTTGAACACAGTCTTCCTCTGCCAAAGTAATGGTAGTGTTCTTTTAAGGTCATTATATTTTAGTAAATAATGCTTTTCCAAGAGTCATCATTGTTCAGTAGTAACAAGTTTGCGGGGATTCAACTTCACTCCAAGGCACTACGTATAAGTTAGACTGCAGTATTTAGTGAATGCTGCACTGCTGGAGGCATTGTCATCTGGATAGGATGTAGAAGTGGGGTTCCCATGTCTTTTGAACGGTATGTAATTATTCTGCCAGAAAAGGAGTTTCCATGATTTCTTGGTCATCACTTGGCCCTCAAACAACACCATTAATTACAGATTAACTGCTTGTGTATCTTCAAACAGTTGAGATCTTACTATGTGCATTTGAATTGTCATTCATGTTACATGAAAGACTCTATACTTCAGTAGTGATTAATTGGTCTGTTACAAAATTTAGGAGATTAGGACCTGAAAAGTATCAAATGAAAATATGTTCTTTCATTCTTCCATATACTTAACTTATAGATCTCAAAATTGTTTAAAAAAACTTTCTTACAGCACATGTGAAACTTACACTTCCATAGTTTTCAGATATGCTTTCTGGGCCTTTTTAAAATATGTTTAATGTTAATCATTTTTCAGTCTATGGGAATTTCTCCTGAATTTGGTGATTTTTGCAAAACATAAGTTAAAGCTTCAACTTTTTTCCTCTACAACAAGACTCATTATGAAACTTATTGGGATTAGGCCCTTTCTCTATTTTAATAGCATAACTTCAGTTTCACCTCGGAGGATCAAATTTTCCATTTGTAGCTTCAGATAAAGCGCATTGGCCTGCATGAGTCAGTCCATACTATCACGGGAATCGTTTCTGGAAATGTTGAAACATCTCGAGCTTTTGTCAAAAGAGACAGTTGAACAATATTCACAGACACAGGGTATGAGCTATGACAGCTCTAAGTGCTAAACTACTGCAGAGTATGTTGAAAACAAAGTAAAGGAGATTGTCAACAATCTTGGAAACACTCAAAAAGAGGAAAGGGCACTTTTTTTCCTTTGCTTAGTAACAGTGATGTTGCTGGAAGTATATGGGTCAAAAGCCTTTTGTTCCATTTTTTATCCAAGGTGGCTATTTTAAACAGTGCTATTTAGGATGAAAAACCATCCAAGTATTCACACAGGTTTGATGGGTCAAGCATTCACTCAATTAGTGTTCTGTCATCACTGGACCAAACAAGATTGATTAAGTTTGCAACAAGCACTAAAAGAGGCAATATGAGGATTTTAATGTATATTGCTTGGAGAGCACCCAAAAAATGCTCAGTCCGTACACATTTCCAAATTTGACCAGTACTTGGAAGCATCCTTCCAGGAAGGCCTGCAATGTCTTTGTAACCAGAACTCATCTTATACATATAGAGGAGGTAGTCTACCACTGTTTAGGACTTTCACTACATTTGGAGAATATTCATATTCCTGAAAATCCAGTACATACAAAACAGTTTATGTAGGCAATCGTGACTATTATTCATTAGATTTGATATTAATTTTTAAAAATGAAACCATAATTGATGAGATAAGGATCTCACCCAGTACCTAGATTATCATTGTAGCAAATCTCTGCTAGGTAGCACTAAGCAACCACTTGACTGTATTTTCTGGGTCTATGGCATTTATTTTCATATCTGCTTTAAGCCCGGAAACGTAAAAACATGGGCATTCCAACGCATGACTAGCCCGAGTCAACAATTCCAAAGCAGACAGCACACAAAGTTTGTGCTGTCTACTCATTAATATGATTATTGCATGCAGTTAGCACTTTGCAGACTGAATAGCTGCACGTGAGGAAATGGTACACAATCATGAGACTTGCATCACTTAAAGCAGACTGCAATACAAACTGCAGGACCTGAAAATGCGGGGGAGAAATATCCAAGCAGGAACAACAGGAACTACAGCTGGGCAGAGAATAGCAGAGGAGTGGGCCATTCAGATTGTTGAGGCTGCCCCATTGTTCAATTCAATCACAGCTGATCTATCTCAACATTACTTTCCTCCATATCCAGCACCCCCTCTAAACCGTGTGGCTGCACACACATGCAGTCGCTCCAAGGTTCTTCGCATGATTAGTGTCAGCATGCCAACTGGGGCATTAGCTTCTGGTTCAAGAAGTCTGCTATGCATGGACCTCGGCAACTCACACAACCAAAACGAAAATTAGAGGGAATGCTACCCATATTCCTTAATTTTATTTATAGCTAAAATTCTTTTTTATTTCTGTTCTATACATGTTCAATGATCAAGCTTCCACAATTCTCTGCGATAGAAAATTCCAAAGATTCACCACCTTCCATTTTCTTCCATTTCACAACAAGAGGAAGGCCAAATAAGAATATGTTCCTTGGTTATAGACTCAACAGCCAGGAGAAACATTCCAACTACATCCACCACTGCATGCCCTGCAAGAATTTTGTACATTTCAATGAGATCACATTTCATTCTTTGAAACAGAAGAGAATGGTTTCTTCAATCTCTCCTGAAATAATCCCACCACTCTAGTTATTAACCTGGTGCAACTCCTTTATTGCATCCTCTCCACGGCAAATACATTCTTCCTTAGATAAGGGGATCAAAGCTGTACACAATACTTTAGGTACAATCTCAGCACAGCTCTATGCAATTGCAGTAAAACATCTTTACTCCTGTACTCAAATTCTGCGATTAAGACCAATGTACAGTTTTTCCTACCAATTGCTTGCTACACCTGCATACTCACTTTTAGCGATCAAGGATATTCAAGTCCACCATTTAAGAAATATAATATAGTTCTGTTTCTTTCTTAACAAAGTAGATATTGGATAGTCACTCACATTATATTACATTTCCATATTCTTGCCCATTAACCTGGCCTGTTCGGGTCCCCATGAAGCCCCCTTGCATCCTCCTCACATCCTGACATTCTCACTTAGTTTTGTATTATCAACAAGTTTGGAAACATGATATTTGGTCCCACATACAAATCATCTAGACAGACTGAGAACAGCATTGATCTTTGTAGTGTCCAACTAGAAACAACCTATCATTCTGACTCTCTGTTTCTGTTAACCAATTCTCAATCCATACCAATATACTACCCATAATCCCATTGCTCTAAGTTTGTTTACCAGCCTCCTGTGTGGGATCTTATCAAAAAGACATCTGATAAGCCAAATACATAGAGACATAGAGATCTACAGCATAGAAAAAGGCCCTTCAGCCCATCATATCTGGACCAGTCAAGAACCACCTACCTATTTTAGTTCCGTTTTCCAGCACTTGGCCCACAGCCTTGTATGCCATGGCATTGCAAGTGCACATCCAAATACTTCTTAAATGTTATGAGGGTTTCTGCCTCTACCACCTTTACAGGCAGTGAACTCCAGATTCCCTCTGGGTGAAAAGTTTTTCCTCACATCTTCTCTAAACCTTCTGGCCTTTCCCTTAAATCTACGTCCCCTTGTTATTGATTCTCCCCCACTCCCCTCCATCAAGGGAAATGTTTCTTCCTGTCTATCATATCTATGCCCCTGATAATTTTATACATCTCAATCGTGTACCCTTTCAGTCTCCTCTGCTCTAAAGAAAACAACCCCAGTCTGTCCAATTGCTCTTCACAACTAAAACTCTCCAGCTCTGTAAATCCTGGTAAATCTCCTTGCACCCTCTCTAGTGCAATCATACCTATCCTATAATGTGATCAGAACTGGACATAATACTCCAACTGTGGTCTCACCAACATTTTTTACAATTCCAGCATAATCTCCCTGCTCTTAAATTCTATGCCTCAGGTAATAAAATATCCCATTTTGTCTTCTTAACTACTTTAGTCATCTGTCTTGATACCCTAAGCATCCGGTGTACATGAACACAGAGGTCCCTCTGATCCTTAGTGTTTCCCAGGGTCCTACCATTCATCACGTAGTCTCTTATTGCATTTGTCCTGCCCAACTGCATCACCAATAGGTTTGCTTAACCTTCAGCAATTTTTCTGACATATCCTTGTAGAGAATTGATTGCCAAACCACATTTCTCCTTCACTGATGAGAGACTGTGGTGTAGACTCTCAATTAAGTTAACTTCTTTGGACTACATCACGTTAAAAAGGAGCCGAAAAGCCCAGCTTGGCAGGTTGCAGAGAAAGCACATCATTCTTTGAACATATACCTTGCAGACACTTATACAAATGTAGACAACTACAAGAACAGAGTATTTAAGAAAAATCAAAGAAATGATATATTCCAATGGAAGAGCATTATAAGTTTACTGTTTTTCCGAACTTCATGTAGGTGCTCCAAAAAAACTTCTGCATATTCATGTATCATGTGTCAGTGCATTCTCTGAGCAGTTTACATACATTGTTCATATGTTTACCACATACGTTGCAAGAGAAAAAGAACATGAGACAAGGCCACCACAACCCATCAGTAGTTTCAGACACAAAGCAGAATATTAACTATTGACAATTCATTGGCAGTTGCTTACCTGTAATGCACTGAAGCTGACCATCCTCTCTTCTTATTGTAAATGTCTCACCTGGGTTGACTTGAACCAAAATAACCTGTGATTATATATATTAAAAATATTATTTTGGATACAATTTGCAGTAAATTAAAATGCTTTTACCTTAATAATTTCCATGTAATTACAGTTTTAAGGAAAGAAAAACAACTTGCATTTATTGAGCTCCTTAAAACAGCAAACTTCCCAAAAATGTTGACATTTAGCTTGGTTTTTGTACTGTATTATTAATTGTAACATTTATATAAACCTCATTTTCTGTTTCCTTTTAATCTCAAATCTTTAGGTAATCCAAGAAGTTTTAAGTTTTGGATACCATTCTGTTTCCCATCATGGGAATATGTCCACTCTGTAACAAACTCCCATCTACTCCTTGAAGGCTTCTCACCAATAAATTGCTGTTCTCCTACCAATTCTTAATTCCAATCCACCTAAAATAGATTATTTTAACTCACTGAATTAGATCCAGTTAAGGATCAATGCGTACGACTTTACCACTGCTCTTTTCCATAACTACTTGAACCTGATGATATTGCCAACTGTTCCATTTGTACCCACTAATTCCCCAGAATTGGATCCAGCAGTATGTTCTTTCTCAGTGGGTTGGAAAAAGAAACTTCTCTTGTACAAATTTCAGAAATTTCTCTCCTCCTTTGTCCTTTAAACGATTGCTAACGGAGTCTAAATTGAGATAAGTGTAGGCCCTCATTTTGATTATCCTTTAGTTCATACATCTTTCTGCAAGATTTTTTGCGAAATCTGCTCCTATATCCCCTTCCAATATTTAACAGATTATCGTGCACACCAGCAGCTAATAACCTCCTCCATTGTTCTTTAGTTCTAACATTATAAATTCCATTTTTGACCCCTGAACAGACTATGTCACCATCCTCACTGGTATATTTGATCACCTTTTTCCTTTCCAATTTTATGTGAACACCTTATAACATTGTGTTCTTAGTATTCTCTTTTGATGTCATTTCTCAGTTATATCATAGTTCCATGTAGCAATATGCGGCTGCAGTTTCACCAACATTATTTCGCACAAAGTACAATGTCCAGTAGTTTAACGTTTCATGATCAAGGTGGGATGGGGACTGACTGATTTAAGAAATGAGGCACTGCACAATAAAAGAATTTCAAGACAATAAAAGTCAAATACTGCAGATCCTGGAAATCTGAAATAAAAATAAAGTGCTGGAAATAACCATTACTGGCAGCAGCTGCAGAGGGACAGAAACAGAGTTAGATGTCTCCAATTGAATATGTGTGTTCTTCAGAACCGTGTGCCCCTAAATAATACCAAGGATTAAAGGGTTAAATTATGGACAATAGTTTATATAAATTTTGCTGTATTTTCCTCAAGTTTAGGCAATCAAGAAGTTACCTAATCACCATCTAAATTGACTGGGGGATTCAATTGGATAGATACAAGGCAACTATTTTCTTTAATATCAAGTGGGAAAATTAAAAATAACGGATTATAATCTTAAAGCAAGTCATTTTCACAAAGACCACCACCCCCATCCTTCTAAAACTAACAACCGAGATTTTGGTGAATTGAGGAATTATAGGGTAAAAACAGATAAATGAGAGTCAAAAAAAAAGCTATGATTTAATTGAATAACAGAACAGGCCCGTGGGGAAGAATGGTTTACTTCCAATACTTGCATTGTCTCATATTTGTGCCTTTAATCTTGAAGCATATGCTATTCCATGATAAATTAACACAGCAATAACTGTATTGGAAGCTCTACTCGGAGGCAGAAACAAAATATATTTGACATTTAATTATCCCTACCCAGACTAAGGTTCTATTTTCACCTCAGCCATAACAATAATAAGTCATGTAGAAAAGACAGATGATATCTAGTCATTTGACATCAAGCACTTAAAGTTTTTGCATATAAGCTTGACCCAGTTCTGCTGTAAAATAAGGCCACCAGGATCAGGCCTCCAAATGTATCTAGTCTCATAAAAATTGATTAAACACGCACAGAAAAACCAAAGATGACCATAGCTCAGTAATAGGTTTCAGTTCCAATCCAGGATTTGACTACAGAACTCATGGTTGGAACTCCAATGCATTACTGAGGGACTGCTGCATAGTCAGAGACAATCTGTGAGCGGAATAAATTTTGTTACAAATATCAATAGTTAGTAATAGTGGATGTGTATCACCCATAGAAACAAAAGAAAGAAAATACATCAAGCCATTGACATAGCAGCCAGAGTGTCATATATCCATATTTACTGATGATACAAAAATTGATGGCAATGTTGTCATGAGGGCATAAGTAAAAAGAAAGATGATATACACAGGTTGAGTGAGCAGGCAAAATCTTGATTTATGCAGTTTAATGTGTGAGTTAAAGCAAATTGGTAGGAAGAATCAAAAGGTAGACCATTACTTAAACTGGGAGAGATTCTTAAAAAATTGCAGCACAAAGGGATTGGGGTGCTGCACATGAAACACAAAATGTTAGCATGCAGCTGCAGCAAGTAATTAAGGGAAATTGAGTTTTAAAAACAGGGAACTCTTGTTACAACTGGACAGTGCATTGCTAAATTCATACCTGGAATAACTTGTACAATTTTAGTGCCTGTATTTAAGAAAAGATGCAATGACATTGGAGGCACTTCAAAAGAGATTCACTAGGCTGATTCCTGGGATGAAGGGGGTGATTTATTAAGAATGTCTGAACAGGTTAGGTTTTATTCATTTCAGTTTAGAGGACTGAAAGGCGATGGTATTTAAAGATCAAGATTTTGAAGGGACTTGACAGAATACATGTTGAGATGTTTCCATTAGCGGGGGAATCTTAAACTACGGGACATAGTTACAGAATAAGTGAATACTCATTTAAAACTGAGATGCAAAATAATTCTTCTCTCAAAGGGTAGTGAGTGTCTGTAATTCTCTACCCCAAAGACTTGATCAGGCTAGATCACTGAAAGTGATTTAAAGATGATGTGGACAGATTTTTGAAATATTGGGGAGTTTAGGACTATGGTCACTTGGCTTAGAAGAGGAGTTGAGGCCCTAGGCAGATCAGCAATCATCTTGTTGAAGGTGGAGCAGACTTAAGTGGCTGCTTGGCCTCATCCTATTTCCTTTCATTCTTACATTCTAACATACTGCTCTGGACCATGATGGCATTTGATTTCTAAGATTCAAGTCTGCTAGCATAACCATGCAATACCACACAAGGCAGACTTTTGTTAGGTTTTATGCTTTACTTTGCATTTTAGTGATTTTACAGATTTGAATTGGTAGGGATGGCTCATGATAAGATAAGCATCATTTAAGTTAACAAGCTCAAAATAGAAAGAGCTGAGGCCTGCCTTTTGAATTGACAGAATATGTGAAAAAGGTAATTGTTATTTTTTCCATTTTGAGTGTTTTCTTTATTTAAAATGGCCACGAATAGTAAAAAAAAAAGCAGCAGAGTAAATTCTTCACATTAGCAAATATAACCAAGCAGAGATATACTGTCTCTTTGGAGAGAAGTTAGCTCTTGTAAACTGGAAGACAAAAGGCAGAGAGACAAATAAGTCTTTCATCCATTGTAGGCATGGTGGTAAGGTGGCATTTAATCAGTTGGGAGGGGTCTCACCCAATAAATCTGTGACAACATGCACACTCCATCACTAATTAATGCCCACTGTAGGGTCTCATCCTCTGCTGCTGGTATTCAGTATGACCAATATTGCTTGCAAGCTCTCTGGGGAGGTTCATCATTCAAAGACATTCAGTGCCCGATTAGAAGAACTAGCATCGGGAACAGAACAGCTCTCATTCTTGCTGCTACCTTGTCTATCCTTACCCCTGAACCCCATCCATCATTTGTCTGCAGTCCTCTATAATTGAAGCCCTATGCTTAGAAAAGGCTGTAAGCCTTTTTTATTTTTATTTAAGTTAGGTGATTTCATTAATATTATTCTCTATCAAATATAATGGGTTAGTTATAGAGTATTTATAAATACAGTGGGGAGGATTCCAACATTGGCATCTACCAACAAGGTAGATCTACCAAAAATTTCCCAGGCATGACTCATCCACAAAAGCCAGGACAATTCCAATTTGGTCAATCACTGTCCATTGTTCTACTTTTGATCATCAAATTACACCTAATCAGCAATAACCTGCTCACTGGTCTCCGGTTGGGTTTTGCCAGGATTACTTGGCTCCTGATCTTATTACAGCCTTGGTGCCGACATGGACAAAAGAGCGAAACTCCAGAAGTGAAGTGAAGGTTACTGCTCTGGAAACCAGGGCAGCATTTGATGGAGTATCGCATTAAGGAACCCTAGCAAAAGTAGAGTCAAGGAGAATTGGGGGAAACTCTTCACTGGATGGAGTGATATGTAATACAAACGAGGACATTTGCATTGTTAGACGCTAATAATTTCAGTCTCAGGACATCACTGCAGCAGTTCCCCATGACTGTGTTTTGGGTTCTACCATCTTCTGACTCCTCAAAGTCTGCCCACCATTTACAAGGCACAAGTCAGGAGTGTCATGGAATATAATCCACTTGCCTGGATGAGTGCCACTCCAACAACATTCAAGATGCTCCACACCATCCAGGACAAACAGGCCAATTGATCAGCACCTTATCCACAAACAGAAACATTCACGTGGTTCATTACCAGTGCACAGTAGCAGCAGTGTGTACTATATATGAGATACACAGCAGCAACTTCCTTTGATACTTGCTCTTGGGATGCGGGTGTCGCAGGCTATGCCAGCATTTAACTCCCTCCTATAAGTGCCTTGGAGAAGGAAGTGATAAGCTTCCTCCTTGAACTTATGTTTCCTCTATTTTTTCCTGCCTCTGAGGTCCATGCACAGCAGTGACTTCCGGAACTTCAAGTGGCTACATGGTTACGCAGCTTAGGGGGAGCACTAGTCTCCACACAAGATTTCTTGCTCAGGTTGAATTTTGGTGAATGTTTGCAAATTCACTAGATGCTAGTATCTCTCCCTGAAACACCAAAAACAAACTACAAATAAGCTCACAATTTCTTTAAACTCACAGCAAACTTCCAAGCTCCGTAAACTCAGGTTCCAGCAGGCATTCTCTGGTACACCCACAAACTGACTGACTGCTATAATTTTCAGTCTCTCTGTGCCCTACTATCACTTGGAAACAGTAAAATTTTTCTAAATCTGTTTTTTTAATGTGCCAAACTTCTAGTCCTATTGCTACATCATAGTGGCCGTAAAATCTCATTAAAAATACATGCTAACATAAAGACATTCAGAATCCCTGGCACAAATCCCAAAAATAAGACCATGCTTTCGCCTTCATAACACAGTATAAACTAAGATTATGGTTATACATTGTTCCTAAAAAACTGTTTTCTGGGGAAGAGAATTTTATAGCTTAGCAACCCTCAGAGAAAACAAAATCTGTCTCCTAGTTGTTTTGAAGTGTACCACCTTGTTCTCCCTCCCCCGGGGAGAAAGTATCCACCCTATCAAATACCGTCAGGATTTTATACATTTCAACAAGCAGTACTGTAACGGCATGTTACCATCACCCCAGAATTGACCTAGCCCTTTTTAGCTGTCAGATTGAGAGGTCAAATATATAAAATAAAAAAAGTTTATGACTTGTACAAGAAGAATAGATTGTCAAATGGTATCATTAAGATGAGTGATTCCAATCGTGGGGTCTTGGGCAGTGAAATAGGTACTTGGAGATTCTGATTCTGCAGTTAGCTGAAAGGAGTGTGTCTCATTTCCATCAATGGTGGTTTTGCTGACTTAACTTGTTTGCAGCAGAGAGCCTATATTTCCTTTGTTAAACCTGTATATGCAGCATAGCCAGTGAAAGTTCTCAGCTGTGCCCCTTCGCAGCACACTTTAGCACAGAGTGACTCAAAAAAACAAGTCAGGATCCTGAGAACAAAGGTTGCAGTTGGTTTTTAACCTGCTTTGAATATTCCCGGAACACTTTTGCTCAGAACTGTTTTTTTTTTAAACTAATATTGTATCAGCAATCTGGGACACAATCCAAGGAGATCACAATTCAGTTTTTTGAAATGCTGTGGTCTGAAGTTCCCTTGACACGCTACAGGTCTTCATGTGGGATTCCTCAGCATAATCTACATAGCAATTTTATACAGCTTCAGTGATTTGACCTTTTTAGCTATCTTTTGGTTTGCATATCATTTTTAAGACCATAACACCATAAAACATAGGAGCAGAATTAGGACATTTGGCCCATCATGTCTGCTCCACCATTTGATCATGGCTGATATGTTTCTCAACCCCATTACCCTGCCTTCTCCCCATAATCTGTGATGCCCTTAATAATCAAGAATCTATCACTGTCTTAAATGGCTCAATGACTTGGCCTCCACAGCGTCCTGCATCAATGTGTTCCACAGATTCATCACTCTCTAGCTAAAGAAATTCTTCCACATCGTGGTTCTAAATGGCTGTCCCTTCACTTTGAAGCTGTACCCTTGGGTCCTTATCTCTACTACTGTTGGAAACATCTTCACCACATCCATTCTATCCAGGCCTCTAAGTATTCTGCAAGTTTCAATGTGATCCCTCCCTCATCGTTCTAAACTCCATTAAGTACAGACCCAGATGCCTAAAATGCTCCTCATATGACAAGCCCTTCATCTGTAGATATGAGATCCAAAACTGCTCACAATATTCCAAATGTGGGCTGACCAGATCATTGTACAGCCTCAGAAGTACATCTCTACTCTACATTCTAGCCCATTTTAAATGAATGCTAACATTGCATTTGCCTTTCTAAATGCCAACTGAACCTGCATGTTAACTTTAAGAGAATCCTGAAATAGGACTCTGAAATCCCTTTCTGGTTCAGATTTAAGAAGCCTTTTCCCTCTTAGAAAATAGTTTATGCCTCCATTCTTCCTACTAAAGTGCATAACCTCACACTTTCCCACATTGCATTCCATCTGCCTATACTTTACCCTCACTCTCCTATCCTGTCCAGGTTCTTCTGCAGTCCCCTCCATTTCTTCAAGACCACCTGTCCCTTCACCTGTCTTTGTGCCACCTGCAAACTTAGCAACAATGCCCTCAGTTCCTTTGTCTAGACCATTAATGTATAACTTGAATAGTTGTGGTCCCAACATGGACACTTGCGGAACTCCACTAGTCACCAACCACCATCCTGAAATACACCACTTTATCCCCACTCTCTGGCTTCTGCCAGTCAGCCAATCCTCTATCCATGTCAGTACCTTTCCCCAAACACCATGGCCTCTTATCCTATTTAACAGTCTTCTATCTGGCACCTTGAAAAGGCCTTCTGGAAATCTAAATAGATCATGTCCACTGGCTCTCTTATGTCTAACTTTCTCATTACCTTGTCAAAGAATTCAAACAGATTTGTCAGGCACAACCTCCTCTTGATGAGGCAGTGCTGACTCAGCCCTATTTTACCATGTATTCCAAATACTCCAAAATCTTACCAAAGACCAAGGTCAGGTGAACCAGCCTATAATTTCCGGTCTTCTGCCTACGTCCTTTCTTAAACAGTGGTGTATTAGTAGCCAATTTCCACTCCTTGGGGCCTCTTCCCTGATTCCAGTGACTCCCGAAAGATTGCCTCCAATATCTCCACAATCCCTCAGCTATCTGCTTCAGAACTCTGGGGTGTACAATGCATTTGTAAGTAATTCTGGGTTTATGATCTATTTTGATGACCAAGGGTAGTGAGAAAATTGGAGTACAGATATAGATCAGCCGCATCTGAATGAATCGAGGAATGGCCTGGAACGAGCTTTCTTTTCCTACAATGTTTGAGAGCTAGTTTGGTGCCTGTGTTGGTCACAGTTCTAAGTCTGATGCAGACAGAGTTGCCAACAATGTATAAATGGAATTCCAGATAATTTCTCTCTTTGTCATATTATATGTTTACCAGTGAAGTAAATGTATTTTCACTATTTCCCAAGAGATAGATGAAACATTATTAGCCAATAGTTTTCTCGCTGTTAAGTTATAATACTAGTTTTGATCTCGACAATGGTTTATCTAATTAGATGTTTCATAAGAGTTGAAGCAAAATAATACATTGAAATAAGATACCGAGACTGTCTCAATCTTTTCTTCTTTCCTCACACCCCCCAAAAAACTAGTTCATTGAGGTCCTTTATTTTTAAGTGAAACACAATGATAAATGCTGTCTTCTGATCTCTTTTGTATGCCGTTTCCACTGTTACCTGTACACTTTACTCTGACCTATTCCTGTTTATGCAAGCCTTTTTCATGGTTGTTCATTTTGCTGTACATAGTCCATTTTGTCTTTATGTCTTAACACTCTTTCCCATTTTACTTATTTCTCCCAATATAACTTTTGCATTCTCATATTTTGCTCATATTCCTTTTCTGCTTATTAGAAGGGCTATCATACTTCCTGTGAATGGGCAAAGGGTCCGATCAACACAGACATTCTAATAAAGCTGTAGGGCAGAAAATCATTCTTATTAGCAAGTCTCGAAATAGTTTAGATACTTGCTCAAAATTTTAAATCAAAGAATTAAAATATTGCAACTGCATCTAATCAGTTTTTCAGTTTGGAAATTTATACATGTTATTTCCTTAAAAAGTAGAAAAAGTATTCTGGCATTCAAAGCAGAAGGCCGGAATAACCATTTTCAATCACACAATTTTAAGCGAACTTAAAAGAACCAAATATTGCAGCTAAAGAAAATAAAAAGATGTGAAATTTGTATACTGTTGCAAATATTGTAAAAACAAACAGCAAGTTGGCTGGCTATTATTTATGATTATTCAACATACAGCTATAAAATTACAATCAAATACTTTCAACAGCCTCTTTAAAGGCTTAACTGTTGAAAGAGTAAATCAGCTCCACCCAAAATCATTTAATGGGGAGGCAATGGTGGTCTTATTGTTGGGCTGTTAATCCAGAAACTAAAGTAATGTTATGGAGACGTGGGTTCAAATCCTGCTATGGCAGATGGTAGAGTCTGAATTCAATAAAATTCTGGAATTAAGAGTCCAACGATAACCATGAAACCATTGTTGATTGTTGGAAAAACCCATTTGGTTCAAATATGTCCTTTAGGGAAGGAAATTGCCATCCTTACCTGGTCTGGCCTCCATGTGACTCCAGACCCACAGCAATTTGGTTGACTCTTAACTGCCCTCTGAGATCGTAACGAATGCTGGCCTAACCAGCTATGTCCTCATCCCATGAATGAATTTTAAAAAAAAATGGAATCACCAGGTCTCGTGTGAGGACAATTTTTAAACTCCGAATGAGGTCAATGCCAGGAGCCAGCACTTGCGCATTTAGAAATTCAGAGGGAATAGAGTACATCAAAACAGGAACCAGCACTACAGATGGAGGCAAAAAGTGGCACAGGCCATGAAACAGAAAGACCAAGTGGAAAGTTGGGGCTCTTAGATAGACTGGAAATATGACAATGCAGCAGAACCCAGTCAAGGATCGTCCAGGAATCCAAAACATCAACAAGGGACATAATATTGCACCCTGAATAATGCCACAGCATTTGTTTGCCACATGTGCAATACAACATAAAATCCAACTATGAATACGTGTTTCGTCCTTGTGGGAGAATATGACATTTAATAATCAGGGTATTGTTTTACAATGCCAGCTTTTAACAATTTCAGGGTGGCAATGTTAAATACAAGGGCCTTAAAGGACAAGGGGTTAATAAAGTCATAGATGACATCCAGCTGCTGGTTTGCAGACTTGAATCACTACATTTAGAAGTGATGTGACTGAAATATATAACATCCTGAGATGTCTTAACAGGGTAGATGTAAAGAGGATGTTTTCACTCATTGGAGAATCTAGAACAAATGAACACAGTTAAAAATCATGGATCACCCATTTAAAACTGAGAGGAGGCTTTTTTCACTCAGACAGTTGGGTTTTCTTCTGAAAAATTGATGGAAGCAGGATCCTTGAACGTCAGAGATTATGAATTCTTGTTTAGCAAGGGATTTAATGTTCTATTTGGCAACTTCTATGTCCACCTATCCTACTTCAGAGCAGCAGACAATAAAAACAAAGTTTCAGTTAATAAGGGGCAACTTTTTCAGGAACTGTTGTCTCAATTCAACCTTGATTATAGGTTAAACTCAGGTCAGAAGATCCTAATATACGTGATATTCACTGATCATGTATTTATATCTCAGCCTCAGCCTCTCTCTGGACTGACAAGAAAGACTGAGCTCATCCTCTCCCTCAGCTATAGGTGCCAAAGTTGTTGCTTTGAATGAGAAAATTGCCTCCTCTAGTTTACAGTTCAATCTCCTACTTGCCTATAGTTTGAGCATGGAACAGTCAGAGAAAGAATGGAAGGTTGAATTTTTGAATCAGCCTGTGGGAGGCTACAAGGCACTGTTGGATTCACACAGGGTTACAGTAGGAGAAAAGAATCAAATTGTAGGAACACATGCAGCATTATTCCTTGTTTACTGAAGACCAACAGCAACTCACAACATCTGCCCTCACACCACACACACACACACAGACAAAATGAAAACCATTATAATCCATAAAAAAACCAACCTACTACAGATGCTGAAATTCAAATACAAACAGAAATACTCAAGTGGTCAGGCCACATTCGAAGAGAAAGGAACAGAGTCAATGTTTGAGACCTCACTCTTCAAAAGAACTGGAATAAGTTAGAGATATAGCAGGTTTTAAGCACGTGCAGAGACAGGTAATGAAAGAAAGGTCTTTAATCAGATGGAAAGGGGGAGAAATGAGATGACTAAAAGGATCATAATACAAGGCAAAAGGCAATGGAACAATAGAACAAATAAAGATACAAAAGATGCTTGAAAGAACTTGTGAATAGCAGAAGTAGACCCATTTCCAACAACTGTGACCAAAAAAAAGGGGTGGTGATTGTGATCTGAATTTGTTAAGTTCAATCGAGTCCAGAATTGAAAGAGAAGTCTCTATTGCTTAAGCTTCTTACTAGTTATTATTATAATACACCTATTTGACTGTTAATTGGATGTCAATTACATTTAATTATATGCAAGTGGTGGGAGTTATTTGGGGTTTTACTCACATGGGGTGGTCCAACTTTGGGCTGGAACGTGCAGGTTCAGGTGAGTCTGAACAAGTTCATTAAAAGGTTACTGGGGTCTTGTGGAATAGTGGTAGAGTCCCTAACTTTGAGTTGAAAGGTCTGGGTTCAGGTTCCAATTGTGCTGGAAGTGTGTCACAACATATCTGAACAGGTTGATTATTAATAATTTTTTCAATGAAAAATTTACTGAAACAGAGTTAGGAGGTGTATGCTTGTAATGTTTCATTTTGTAACTAAAACATAACACTGAATAAACATAGATATAAAAACCATCTCAAATGGTTTGCCAGAATTGAACAGTGATTTCAATATGCCTCAAAGTTGACATGCTAAAGAATGGTTACTGCATTTCCCTTCAATCTCTTTAGGCTACCACATTAACATGCCCAAACATCGAATGGTCTATTAAATTGGTTAAAATACCTGCAAAAGTGCTCTGTAGCTCTTAGAATCAGCTATCTGTAAAGTGACTTTGTAGTATAATGTAATGGGCCTTCGAAATAGTAAATTAAGGTGACTTGTGGAATGAACTTGAATACTGAAATAGCAGTTTCGTGATTGAATGGCAGCCAAAGCCACTGTACCACTAATAAGTGATATGAAGCAGGGATGCGTCATGGTTCCTATGTTCTCACTTTAAACGTTGCTGCCATATGTTCTGGGGCATTTGACAGAAGTACACATTCCAATTGGAACAGATGGCAATCACTTCGTTCTGAGATGACCGAAATCCTCAACTCAGGTATCAGAAAGCATGACAAGGGAATTTTTTTTGCTGCTGACTGTGCCCTCCTTGTATCACATGGATCAAAGGGTCTTAGTCTGTTCCACAAAAGCATCTGATGACTATGGGCAAATTATCATCTTACAGAAGACAGGATTCTCCAACAATGTCACAAATTCTGACTACACCTATCTATCCTAAGTATCAATGAGACAACATGTCTCTCAGAATTCCAATCTTGAGAAATGTCTGCACTACCACCAAGAAGGGCAATGGAATTGCCAGGGAAAATTTAGCGTTTTCCCATTTATGCAAAATAAAGATTTGGTGGAAACAAGGTATCATATTTACAACAAGGCTTGCTATGGACAAAGTTGTGGTAATATCTACCCTTCTATTTGCCTGTCTAACAGTCATGGACTATATACTCCTGACATATTAAGCAGCTGGAGATGTTCCAGATGACAAGAATTCACATTATCATGGGAATCAAATGGGAGGACAAAGGCCCAATGCTAAGCTATGTCAAAAAGCAGAAATCAATGGCTCTGAATCTATCATCAAAGTCTAGCTCAGATGCAGTGTGCATGTAGTATATATCTCCAAGGCAGCCATATATTCACACCTTAAATGTGGACATTATCTACAAGTTAGGTCAAAATTAAGATTCAACGATGTGTTGACGGTCAATCTCAAGAAATGTGGCATATGGATTGGGAGAAAAATGCACAAGACTTACCCGGGGGAGCCAACAAATAAGGCAAGCTAGGAAAAAGGCTGCTAACCAAACAATTGAGACAATTCATCCTTACCTACGTTGTTGAAAGTCATGCAGGTCAGCATCAGCCTTCACAGCCACATTAGAACACACTGCAGATAATATTACTCAAGCAAAGAAATATCTTTGACAATGAAAGAAAATCATTGGCAATGAGCTAATATAATAAAGGTCAGATAATACCTTCATGGCAAACATGTAAACATTGCTTTGACAACCATTTTACAATGCTCTGTAAATCCTGGTGTAGCACATGAAGATCAGAAGATAGCAATTGTTGTTCTATGTCCAAAAAAAAAATGCATAGAATTGATAATTATGGCTAACTTATCAAACATCCAATTTGGAAAAATGCGTGAGGATCGGAGATCAATATAATTTTCCATGTTGAGGTCTCCTCTGGAGATTTTCTCAAGGGCTGTCTTTTAGTTTGCAGGGACTACTTTTTTCCATTCTGGCTAACTCATTTATTAAGTAAGGCCATCATGTATTAACAATATCTTCTGTATTGCTATTGACATATGGAATATTTGGACTAGCACAGAAGCAATATTAGAATAATTCATCAATATCCTCAATAATCATCAACTCTTTATAAAGCTTAAAGCGACAACACACAAGGAAATCATTCATCTCTTAAATGATACAGTATTTAAATTGGTACAAAACAACAGGCACAAGTTAAACGTTTTTTCCAAAACAATTGACATGCTCAGCACATGAAAAGTCACCATTCGCAACACACTTTCTGCAGACTGGTGAGGTCCCAGCTAAAGCATTTCCATCTCACATGTACAAAGCTGGAATATTTTAAGTCAACAGTTACAACCCTATTTACTGCATCACTGATGTCAATTTGTTTAAAATTAAACAAATGAGTGTTCTTTACAGCAATAGCTGCTACATTTTCCAAGTATAGTAGCTCCTGAACCTACGCAGCCTCAATGTAGAGATGTCACATTTATGAGACTAGAATACATTACCTCCGTGATTTTCACTTTTCTTGGATCCCAATTAGTTGAGCATTCATTTGTTAACAGGTTTAAAACTATTCTCTCTCCTTTTGAGCCTCCTCCTTTCCCCATTTGAGCACATGCACGCACACACATTTCCTGCAGCCGCTTCCTCCTCCTCACACCTCTTGTGGCCTACTTTTCACCCCTCACACCTTTTGCAGTTCGCTCCTCTGGCTGATGTCCCCACCCTAGATCCACAAACAGAAATCTTAGGGCTACCAAAAGACTCTTCTGGCCTCAACAAACGGTCACCCTGATAAAAGGCCCCCATCCTGGACAAAGATGAGTCTCATCATTGCTAACCCATCAATAACTCCTGACTTTTGGCTCCAAAAGTATATTCCTCTGGTGACTCCCTCGCTGCCAGCTTGATCAGACCTTTAGACATAGGAGCAGAAGTGGGCAATTCAGGTTATTGAGTCTGCTCTGCTATTCATTGATATCATAGCTAATCTGAAAATCTTCAATTTCACTTTCTTGCTTTATTCCCACAACTCTCAATTCCCTTGATAATCTGAAATCCATCTAGCTCAGCCCTGAATTTATTTCCTAAATTAACCAGCTTTGACAATTCTCCACGATAAAGAATTCCACAGATTCACTACACTCAGATAAATAAATCCTTCTGATCTCTGTCATAAATGGGCAACTCCTTACTCTGAGATTATGCACTCTGGTCCTAGACTCTTCTACAAGGGAAACAATCTCTCCACATCTACCTTGTCAAGCCCACTAAGACTCTTATATGTTCCATACTTGGTCTCCTCTCATTCTTCCAAACTCTGGTGAGCACAAGTCCATCCTAGCAATCTCTCTTTTTAAGAAAATCCCTCCATACCTGAGATCAACTTAGTGAACCTTCTCTGGGCTGCCTCCAATGTCAGTTAATCTTGTCTTAGATAAGAGGACCAAAAATATTCACAGTATTGCAGTTGTGGTCTGACTGGTGCCTTGTATTGTTTTAGCAAGACCTCCCTACTTTAGCAGAGATAACAAGGTGTAGAGCTGGATGAACACAGCAGGCCAAGCAGCATCAGAAGAGCAGGAAGGCTGACGTTTCAGGCCTCGACCCTTCTTCAGAAATGGGGGAGGGGAAGGGGGTTCTGAAATAAATAGGGAGAGAGGGGGAGGCGGATAAAAGATGGATAGAGGAGAAGATAGGTGGAGAGGAGACAGACAGGTCAAACAGGCGGGGATGGAGCTTTGACAGAAAATATATATAGTAATATTTTCATCTGATTCTTTTCTCAAGTCACAATATATGACAAAATTTCTGTCATATTATGAAACATGCTAAAATTTAGAAATTAATTATATTGATTTAAATGAGGATTTAAATAATGACAATTTCTGATCCGTTAGAAATTAAAAAGAGATTAGATTAGAAAAGACTGGAGAGTTTGGAGAAAAGTTCACACTTTTGAAACTAAGTTATGAGGAACAACTCAAGCAAGATTAATTTGCTGTTAGAAAGAAAAGACAGAAAGGAGATTGGATTAAAACAAAGAACTGCGGATGCTTGACAGGCAGTGGGGGAAGAAAAGGAGTGAGCGGATTGGTGGAGATGGAGCCCAGAGAGATTGAATGACAGGCAGACAAAGGGAAGGATGATGGTACGCCAGAGGGAAAGAAAAGCTGATAACGGGGACTGCAAGTAGAAGAAAATGGGTCAGCTATGCTGAAAACAGCCCATGTAATGACAGGGCCTTGGGTGTGGGGTGGTAAAGGACATGAAAGGAGGTGCTCAGGTTCTAAAATTATTAAACTCAATATCGAATCCTGATGGGTGCAGGGTCCCCAAGCAGAAAATAAGATGCTATTTTTCCAGCTGACACTGAGCCTTGTTGAGGCACTGCAGCTGGTCCAAAACAGTAATGTTGGCCAGGGAGCACGTTGGAGGGCTACTGACGTGGCAAAGAACTAGGCGCTCACACTGAGGAATAAGATGTGGTTGTGGAAGTGGGTATCGGCAAAAACCTTGTCAAACACTACGAGCAACAACAACAGTAATAATGGTGAACAAGAAGCTTCCAGTTGCCTGCCACTTCAACACACTTGTGCTGCCTAGTCAACAATTCTGTCCCAGGCCTGTGGCAGTGCTCTAATGCGTCTTGGTGCAAGCTGGAAAAACCGTATACCTCATTTTCCGCTTGGGGATTCAATATCAAGTTCAATAATTTTAGAACCTGAACACCTGCTTCTATGTCTTTTACCACCCCACACCCTAGGCCCTGTTATCGTATGGGCTGCTTTCAGCACAGGCAACTCATTTTCAACTACTTATGATCCCCAATAACAACCTAATTTTTCTCTCTGGCATACTATCAGCCATCCCTTTACTTGCTTGACTGTCATTCTCTTTCTCTCTTTGGGCTCCATTTCCAACTATTCTCTCTTTCTCTCTCTCTACCGCACACGCCCCACCCCACCCTCCACCACACCACTCCCCCCACATCCCCAAGCCCTGTCTTCAGCATATATACCACTTTTCCTATCAGTTCTGAAGGGTCATTGAACTTGAAATAGTAACTCTGCTTTTTCTTCATAGGTGCTGTCAGACCTGCTGAGTTTCTCCAGCAATTACTTTTTTGAAGGAGTTTACATTGTTTCTTCTATTATTTTAAAGAAGCTAAGAAACTTGAAATAATTACCTTTGTTTTAAACTTGGAAGATTGAATGTAGCAGTAGAAGATATAAGCATAAAATTCACTAAATTTGACATCAAAACAAAACTTTTGTCTACAGATTAATGGGTATACAAAATAGATACCTAGAATGGGTAAGTGATTCAACATCAACTGAAACCTTTAAATCGGGCTGTGGATAAGTGCCTACTGAGAATTTTGCAGCTAGTAAGCACTGCTTAGGTTTTATTTACAGGAAGGAAGCGGCTTTTAAAAAAAAATGTTCAATGGGCTATGTGCAAGTAAAATCCATGGGAGAACAATTAATTTTCATTGACACTATATGACTCAGGAGCAAGGTTGAGGAGCAAATGGCATTATTTCATTTCAGATGTAGGCTCTGAAATAAATAGCCTTGTACCGCTGAGCTCATGGAATTATTCATTCAAAACAGACAGCCAATATTGAACACCATAAATATTCTGTAGATTACCATAGACCATAAACTTAACCAGTCCAGATACATAGATACTGAGCTTCCAAGAGGCTGGGAATTATGTGATGACTAACTCATCTCTGACTCCCCAAAGCCTTTCCACCTCATATAAAGTTCAGTTTAAGAACATTATAGAATACATCCCACTTGCTTCTTTGACTGGAACTCCAGCAACATTCAAAATGTTATCATCTAGATCAAAACAGCCTGCCTGCTTATTTAAAAAAATCATTGAACAGTCATTCATAGACTGATGCACAGTAGCAGCAATTTGAACCATCTACAAGCACAACAGAAACTCATCAAGGCTCCTTCCAAACCTGTGACTACATACTGCCAAATAAAAATTAAAGGAAACAGACATATGGGAACACCACACTTAGAGATTACACTCCATCCTAACTTGGAACAATATTGCCATTCCTGCAGTATACTGGAACAAAGTCCTTATAGCACCAAGTGCACCTATAACACATAGGCAGCAGTGATTCAAAAAGGCAACTCACCACTACTTTCATGGAAGAAATAAGGGTAGACAATATATGCTGGCCTTGCCAGTGCACTTATATCCAGTGAATTCAAGTTAGAATGTTGCCAGTTTGGTACTTACTATTTGTTTTGTTGAATACTCTTTGGAATCATAATAATTTTCAACATGCCACTCACAAAATTAAAGAAGCTGGTCAACACTAAGTGAGCTGCATATCGTCAGTGGAAGAAGCAGAGCCACCAAATGACCATTTAGCTGTGCATTTTCTTTCCATTTAAATACATTTGAATTTTAAACTTGTAAACCAGATTTTAAAAGCTACACTCAATGCATGTCCTCTGGGAAGTTGTGACATCAGCGTCTCAGCAAGGGATAGAAAAATGTAATAACATGGATAACACCAAGCTTTCTGAAAGCACTCTGCATAAATAGCCTTCCTCTCCCTGTTTTAATTTAATATAGATTGTGCCATATACATATTAAACATATTTTGAAATTATAATGTATTTATTTAGTTTAATATCAACTAGGGTAGCATACAAGACAAACTGAACTTTTCCTCATATATCCAACATAAGCAAATTTTACATCTAAAATACATTGGAGCAACCCTGAATATCAATCACAATTTGATGTCCTATTAATGTTTTCCATGCATATTTTATTGCCTAAAAAAGATGACAAAAATTTCCAAAAGAACATTACAACATAAAAGGGATAGCTGAAATGAAGTAAACAGCACAATGTTTACCAATCACAAAGAAATTAGGTATTTTTAAATTTTCATCCCATACACTAAATTTTGTATACAACTTATATGAATTTTGAACAGCACGAACTGGAAGTTCAATTGTGCCCAAAATACTGAAAATTAAAAACAAACTTATTAATAAATTGTTTAATTGTGTCAACTTCTCCACATTCCATATTAGAACAAGATTAAAGAGTTAAAAGATTTAAATTGCAGAAAAAACCACTATCACCCAAGTCCAATTATGTGAGCACCAAATGGGAATAAAGCAATTACTTTTGAAGCACAGATTTCCAAAGGCTCAATTATTTAAAAGATGTGGCCTTTATTATTAGTTTGAAGCAGTATATAGCTTCATGAGAATTATAAGACTTCCTGAGTTAGCAGAACATAAAAGCTTACAGCAGCCGTTACAAGAAAATTTGTACTGGAAATGTCAACTACAACATTTGTCAGGAAATAATTAAAAACCATAAACACATATATTGACTGGCTTCTAATGCAAAATGTTATGAGTACAAAATATTGAGCAGCAATGTACAATTAAACCAAGCATTTACTGACAGGTCTAATTAAGATCTAAATTACTGTTGTGGCAAATTTGATTAAACAATTGATAAACCTCAAAGCTTCACTTACTGTCGCCCGCATCTTTTTCATTCAACTAGTGTTACTACAATCCCTCAGGCTGCAAGAAGGTTCAACAATCAATTCGCCAGATGCTCCAATCTGTTCCATTCACTAAACCCTAAAGCGGTTTCACTGACATTAGGGCATCAGGCCTGTGCTCCACGATAAGAAAATCCTAAGCTAAAATAGAGTTCTTGACTGCATCTAATTCATTTCAATAGTGTCCCAGCTATGGTTTCACATCACTAAATGGTCAAGGCAGGATGCAAAAGGTAGAACCAATTATCACTACGTTATCAATACCTACCTCAAGCCTCACTTCCTATCAAATTAGTCCATGCACAAACAGCTTCCTGTTGCACATGAATATATCATATCACCACAGCAACCAAATCAACAACTGCATATAGCATCTGCTGCTAGATTACTTCTGTTCTTTGTGACTGTCTTTGTGCTTTGAGTGGCAGACCATCAACATATTCCTCATGTTGGTGGTTAAATTTGAAACTACAGCTTGAATACAGGATTAGCTCTTGAATTTCTGTACTAATTGCCATTTCACATTTTCTAAAGAACAATTTTGTAATCATTTTTGTTAATGTCTTACTTTTATAATTCCAACTTTATCAAATCAGTTAAATTAATAAATTAGCTGAATTACAACTGTCCCAAACCACCATATTACATTGTAAAAAAATTAGTTTGTATCGCTGTTACATAAATTCTAATTACCCACATTACAAAAACTCTATTTTTGTTTGAAATTAAGTAAACCTTCTGGATTTAACTAGAATGAAATACGTAAAGCTCACAAATTGATCTAAGTTTTATCTTTCGACATTAGCTAACATTACTACACCAAGCACATAGAAAGGATTTCCTTTACAATAAGTTGATTATTTTAATTAACTTAGTAATATTAATCTCAATTACAATTAAAATTGTGCATTATGGGAAGAACGTACCAGTGACTGAATCACTGGTTACAATGATTTTGCAAGATGAAGCAAACAATCTGGTTTTATTGACTGCTGGGCAGCAGTTTATTCTCCAAAGCTACACTTGCACTTGACTGAATACTGAATTCAACAATTCCTAGGCCTTATTTCATTTCAATTGTGTTTGGTATTGCTGTTATGGCATTAACACACATATTCTTTTCATAACAATAATAAAACAAAGAAGACTGAAATATTCAAATTAACAAATTACAGCAATGATTACTGTAAAATCAAACCTGGTCTAATATTTTCTGTTGGATGATCTATGGAATAGCTGAAAAAAATCATCTCTCTGCTAGATCAGGATTGTAAATCCAAGCTATGAAATTGCACTCAGTTCAGTTGAGGTTATGTCCACAATATTCCAAGTTTACAAGCTCTACTAATGAACCATAGAGTCCATTATGATGTTCAGTGTACTTTCTTCCTAAAGTGATGGAGGCGGTCATCAACAGTGCTATCAAGTGGCACTTGCTTTACAAGAATCTTTCCACCAACATTCAGTTTGGGCTAGACCAAGGCCATTCAGTTCCTGACTGCATTACAGCCTTTGTTCAAACACGGAAAGCAGACATAGAGCTTGCGGTTGCGGTTGTTGGACATAGATTATCTTTGCAGTCCATATCCAAAGGCAACAAGACCTGGACTAGGCTCGGGCTGACAACAAGTATATAACATTTCACCACATAAATGCCAGGCAATGGCCACCTCCAATATGAGAATTACCCCTTGAAAATTAATGGCATTACTATCACTGAATGCTCCCAGTATCAACATGTTGAGGGTTACCATTGACCAGAAACTGAACTGGACCAGGCATATAAATACTGTGGCTATAAAGCAGGTCAGAAGCTAAGAATCCTGCAGTGACTAACCTTCTGACTTCCCAAAGCCTGTTCAATATTTATTGGGCATAGAGATCAGGAATTCAATGAAATATTTCCTATTTGCCTAGATAAACAATGCTCCAAAAACCATTCAGAAAGCTTGATACCAACTTGGACAAAATGGCTCATTTGACAGGTACTGCATCCACAAATATTCATTCCCACCACCACGAATGCACAGGAGGAGCAGTGTGTACCATCCACAAGATTCACAGCAAGATTTAACTGAGGCTTCTTAGGTAGCACCTTCCAAACTCAGGGCAATTACAATCCAGAAGGGCAAGAGCAGCAGATACATGGGCACTCCACCACCTGCAAGGTCCCTTCCAAGCCACTCATCATCCCGAGTTGGAAATATATCGCTGTTCCTTCACTGTTGGAAGGTTAAAATCCTGGAACACCCACCTGATAACATCATGAGTCTACCTACACCAAACGGACTGGAGTGGTTCCAGAAGGCAGTTTACCACCTTCTCGAGGACAACTTGGGATACATAGTAAATGCTGGCCCAGTTATTTAAGCTCACAACTCATGAATGAATTTTTAAAAATTATGTAAGCAAAATTTGAACTCCTACTTTGTGTCTGACAGTTTCCTACAATTCTTACAGTTGATTCGACCTTACAGATTTAGGCAGAACACAAGTCCTATGTTGGTGCTTCAGTGCTGGCTTTGGCCCTCTTACACACAACTCCTACAAATCAGAGGGAGAACATCAATGCTGTACCAGTGAATCATGTCAAAACAGCTCCAATTTTAATAGTCCAATTTAGAACCTAGTAAGGTATTCCACTTTTCATCTTCTGTTGAGAAAGATGGAAACCTTACACACTTCTCCCCACACTACTGATTCTATGTTCATCAGGCTTGCAAAAATTAGATATCACAAAGATGAGAGGCTCCAATGATAGTTCGGTCTTCCTTCATGATTATGAGTACTTCCAGCAATAAAACATTGCATCTTCCTTTTGCTCTTCATCTCCTTCGATACTTAAGGCATGCATTCCCTGCTGTGCTCATCTCTGATGTGATCCAATATTTGTCTTTTAGCTGCAGTCTTCCGCCACTGTTTGTTGATTCGCAGTTGTGGCTAGTATGGCTGGCACTTATCCACCGTGAATAACGAATGTCTTGCTAGACTGATCAGGGAGACGTAATGAGTCACCTACATTGGTAGAAGAATGCCCACATTTTGATAACTACGTATTAAATCCAGAATTCAAAAGTTTAACAGCACAAAAAGTAAACAATAAATTGTCTTATTCTTGTCTTTTAAGCCCATTTTCACAACCTGTAAAAGATAACAGCGTACTTTTTGCTTCTTTCCAACCGTTCAATGACTTTTTTTTGAAAAATTAAGTAATTTTGACCTCTTTGGTCATTATCCTCTACCCAAACTCACTTTTCCACTTCGATCAGTTGTACAAATACATTCCCACCTGTTACACTATTCCTGATGCAGTTTCTACATGAAATGACTATCCTACTTTTATTCTTTCAAATCTTAGTAGGCGGTTCATTTACCATTTTTAAATTGCTTCAGTTGATTTTTAAAATCAGGTTGCTAGCTGTTAAATTGATCACTTCTATTTTGTAACAGACAACTCTTGAATTTTAGGTGCTGTTTTACCCATCCCTCTGGTAAAAAAATACAACATGAAACAGCCAAACTTTTTGTGTGCTGACAGAATTGAAGTATTTTTACAATCTTCTCTTTTTCTTCAGATTTTCCCTTGTTTTCAATTTCAAAGGTCATTATAATTAAATTAAATGCAGGTTATTTAATTGTCCATCTCATTTAATAATTATCTTTCCTAGTTGCAAGCAAACAAAATCATTATGCGCAGAAGACAGCCATTCAGCCCATCACGCCTGCACCAGCTCTTCAAATGAGCCCAATTACCTCATGTCAATCTACTGTTTTCCCCTACAACCTTAGAAATATTTCTATCCATGTAATCAGCCGATGTCCTCTTGAATGCTTCAATTGAATCCACCTCCACCACACTTACAGGCAGAGCATTCCACACCCTAACTACTCGCTATGTGAAAAAGATTTTGTTCTTACATCACCCTTGCCTCTTTTGTGTATCACTTTAAATCTGTGCCCGCTTGTCATTGTTCCTTTTACAAGCAGGAACAGCTTCTCCTTATCTACTCCATCCAGACCTATCATGATTTTGAAACTAAGCAAACTTCTTCCAAAGTCAAAGATACAATTTAACCTGAAATGAGGACTTCTTTGTGGATGCATGTAATGGTGTTGGGAAATAAGTTAGATGGAAAAATGAGGAAATGATCTGTCAAAGGAAGAACACCAATATTTGATTGCAGTGAAACTGGAAAGTTTCAATTCTGTTGGATTATGCAAAAGGGCAAATTCAATGAATGTGCAGCCCCAGACTCATGTTTCAATGGACAGCATTGAAAGGAGCAGACGGAGCTCCAAAATCAACCTGAATTCTGACTCCCACTAAGAAAGGCTTTGCCTTCATAGTAGCCACACTAGAAAGATGGGGACAAGCAGTTCAAATGTCTGATGAGGAATTGGAACCTGCCTGTTATTTTCCAAGGTAACTCAATTACAATAAAAGCTTAATTTTATACAGTGCTTTATCCTATTACAAATTACCTGTACTGATGGTGCATTAAGATCCATCCTTTATTTGTTAACATTCAAGGATCAGTCAACCAACCCTCCTTCCATGGTTTCCAATGACAAGTTTCGTATAAGCACAAGATACTTGACGGCGGAGTACATGGAATTGACTTGATTAACATAAATAGTGGTGTTTGGCTTAACTATATTCAGGGAGTGGCTTCTTGGTTTCTATTTCTACTGTTGAAACTCTTTGAAGAATTCTTGAAAGCCATGTTCCTTTACACAACATTCTTCGTCTACGTCAAAAGGTACATGCTGCAGCTATCATTTTATGGTGTATTTGTTCCTGAATCATTTGAAGATTCAGTCGATTGCATAAACTGTCGTTGTTGTTTACGTCAAAGCTACTCAAACAAATCTCTGACTTACGTCCTTCAAATCCTTTATTAACCATTATCTCTCTATACTAAAGAGATGCCTCTTCCTTATTCATCACATGGTTAATGCCTTCCCAAAAATATATTTAATTGTACAAGCATTTCTTGTGGATAATATTCAGACGTCAAAATGAAGTGATAAGTTATACTCCCTCTTGAGTGGCACCCCCGAGTACATCTTGCTCATCTTGGAAATCCTACTATTCCACGATGTAATAAAGTTTGATCATTGATTCTTAAACGTCCAAGACGTCCGTCATTATTCAGAGGACTAACATGGAGTCAGTCTTTCCTGCGCCTAAGACTATCCAAAAATTTGATTACAATCCTTCGGAAGGTTAAGGCACATGCTAATCATATTTCATTATCATTTTCTGCGCTGGTGTTCTTTCCTTCCTTCCTGACAGGACTACAGTGGCAGGTTTTACAGTTGGCATCTTTACACCAGTACCTTCTATAACTGCCACTTCCTCATGCACGAGTACAGAAAGTGAACATTGCCAGGTTTTCCAACTATGGGCACGGCCATACAGCTGAAAACCTCAATTTATGATTTACAATTTGATGCCTAATTCCCAATCTGTGGTACTCTATATTTTATCTCAGTCCAGATCAAATGACTTTGGGGCACATCCCAGGTAAAACAAAATGCATACTTTCTCTAATTCTATGATATAAAAGATCTCTTGGTGTGGGTTCCTTTCCACACACTCCAACCAGAATTAATGACCTCGACTACATTATTATTATAATAAACATATTTAGTGGGTGAGTTGCTGCAAGATGAATTTGAGAGAGGGAGAATTTGGATCTGCATTGTACCCATCAGGGAACTTCCTTCTGTGACCTACTCTCCAATGTTACTTTCATTCCGAATTTCTCCCTCTTCTTGCATCACTACTCCAGTATGTGCACACAAACGTTATGCTTCCCAATCTGGAAGCTATTTGAATTTTTGAAGGTGGATTTTGTCCAGAATTACTGAGCACCTGTTATAGACTTTAGATGGTCTTACCATTCTCGTAGCTCTGAAATGTTTCCTAACTTTATTGCTTACACAGATGCTTGGAGTCTATTTCTCTGGGTTTGATAAGTTTTGACAGAAAATCCATAATTTTAATCTGTTTTTGTGATTTTCAAAGCAGAGTTCTATTCTCCTCCAACTTCAGAATTCCCAGCTCAGTGAAGTTTTATTTGATCACTTCTCAATAATTATTTTCACCACTGAAGCATATATTCACAAATATATATACAAAGCATTCTCTTCAGTGGTTCAAACACACCATATGATGTCACGCTCAAAGCAATAAGTTCCAGTTCAAGGTCCAGTAAATTCTGGCTTAGTTGATCTTCATCTCAGTGGTAGGAGGGAACTTCACAATTGGCCTCTGTCCTATGCAGTGGCTACTTGTGATCAATACCCAGTAACACATGTTAAAAGGTACAAACATGGAATTACGGTTCTGCTATAACGTGTGTTTCGGCAACACGAATTGGCTATAATGCGACTGACAAATAGGGGAACACTATATTTCTAAAACACAAATTGGTGTCGGCTATAATGTGATTCCATCGGTGCGTGGAGGAGTACGCATCGACATCATATGATTGTTTCACAGGCTTTGTCAAGCAAGAAAAGTTAGATGACAGAGCAAATTTTTTTCTGACGTTATTGATGATGTTTTGAAAGATGTTTTTAGAAAGTATTCCAGGAAAAAAATTTGGATTTCAAGATTCTCCTCATCCTGGATGATACGCCAAGCCATCCTCCCCTTTGGTGAGATTTCTGAAAACATCAAAGTGCTACTCCTACCCCCAAACACAACCTCTCTCCTTCAACTCATGGACCAGGGTGCAATAGTAGTTTTTAAAGCTTATTATTTAAGGCACACATTTAACAGGCTGATTGCAGCCACTGAGGGGGATAAGGACAGCATTCTTCAATCTTGGAAGAACTTTAACATCAAGAACACAGTTGACATTATTGTGGAGGCCTGGGGTGATGTCATAAGGACTGCTTACATGCAGTTTGGTGGAAGCTTCTCCCAGATTTTCAAGATTTTAAAGGCCTTGATTCGTCAGAGGAGCGTCCAAGAATCAAAGAACATTGTGTTGATCTTGCAAAGCAAGTTGGACCTGAAGAAGCGGGAGTAAGGATGTTGAAAAGCTGCTTGAATCCCACTGTGAAGACTTCTCTACAACTGGTCGCCGAGGGGGAAATGGAAGCTGGAGATGAAGAAGATGAAGTCCAGGATGCAGCACATGAGAGCTTTCCGCTTCTGTTTTGTGTTCTATCCTGAGGGAAATTGAGAAGTAGTTGCAGCTGTTAGAGGACAATGATTACAATGCTGAATGCAGCAGGGTAGCAGTTTGTGGAATAAGATCTTATTTGAACAGCTTCTTTGTGAAAGAAGAAAAGGACAAAGCAGCAAAAAAAACTGGATGTCTTTTTTAAGCCAACCCTCAAGAAACAGTCAAAAGATAATGAACCACAGCCATCCGCTTCTGGATTAACTATTTTTCGCCCTAATCCTGCAACCACAACTGCACCTGAAGGTGGTGGTGATGATGATGACAACGACCACCCTCAGCCCTCGCATTAACAACACAGCAACCTCAAAAACTCCTCCCCCATCAAGTCATCTTGACATTTTTTCAAGGTAAGATGTTAAACTTACTTTTATTTCATTATTAGATAAGAATTAAACATTTATTCAAACTGTGTTAATCCTTTGTGTTAGGCTTTTGAGTGATTTTTGAGCAATGTTGATGATTTTTTTTTGGAGGTCTGCCCCTAACCCTGCTTTTTCCACAGGTCCTGTTATTTCTATAGCAAGATTTTCTATAGCGCAATGTCACACAGGAATGCAACTATCGTGTTATAGCAGAACCGACTGTATCAGGCAAGGACAGGATTAAGTTCAGCTATGACACCACATTCTGGTTCAGCGTGAGCTCAGCCATGAAAAACAAACAAAGTCAGTTGAGGAAGGAATTGAGGGGCTTTCACTATCTGAAGTCCAAGTTATTTGTTCTGGAATGTAAGGGAAAAACAAAAAAAAAAGCTTGAAGAAGAGAGTTCCTATACATCATTGCTCCTCTACCTTTAGTTAAAACAAAATTCCACGAACTGTCCACGATTTATCCACATTGAAGAAATTTTAACAGGGTCTCATACAAAAGAGCAGTGTGTGTCTCTCAACTACTAGACATACAGCGTCACTTTAGATATCATCCCTCCATCAGATTCTTGTTTCTGTTCTATCTTAACCTTGCTTACCAATGGTCTGGTGGTACAGAATGTACTGGAGTCCTCTGCATCAACAGGAAAAAATCTGTGATGTGGGGATACCGGTGTTGGACTGGGGTGGACAAAGTCAGAAGTCACATGACACCAGGTTATAGTCCAACAGTTTTATTTGAAATCACAAGCTTTTGGAGCGGTGCTCCTTCGTCAGGTGAAAAAAATCTGCAATTGGCCCCAACAAGACACACTGCTCCTCACAAAAGGCAAGCAAGAAAGCAGGAATTGAAGAAACCGATGTACTACGCAGCCAATGACCCTTGTTCTGCCAATCAGTGGCAGTTGAAAGGATCAAGCAAAAACTGTACTGGTTTCCAAACATGCAGAGCAAAGCAAACAATTACTGAGAGGAGACAAGTGGACAAAGTTGAGAATTTTGCCCAAAGTCAGAAAAGTGTTATACCTGCATGAAAATTTCCATGGCTTTTCAATGACTTGGGCTTTTTTGGAAATTTCTGTGAAATTTTTCAGATTTTCCATGAACAGTGGGAACACAGAGTTTGATTTTTGCAAAGGGACACCTGTTGAATTTATTGTGCCAGCCTAGGAGTTGAATAGAGTTTAAATAAAATTCCCTGCATTTTATAGTTATTGCCAAAGAAATCTCTTTAAAATAAGTGCACGTAATAGCTGACTGCTGCTCATTCTTTAGTTTGTACAGCATCACAAATATACAAATCAGGATCTCGTGTGTTGGACACACACGTAAACCGCGAGTTCAAGACCCAAATTATAAATTCATCCAATCTTAAAAGTAACAGTTCAATTCAGTTTTGTGCAGCATGTCAGGTTAGATCTCAGAATTCATCAGGGATATATAATAGATTACATGCCTGATTGTGTTTTTTTCTCCCCTTCAATGATGTACATCCATCACACAGAACAGTAGTATAGCCTTGCTTAATTAGTCTGGGAAACCACGACTTTAAAAATAATTACTGATCAGCCTCCTACACACATATTAAATTGCCCCTTGAACCAGAGTCACTGAACCAAGTTCAACTGAAGCTGACAAGCAACGTAATGTTAATCCCAGCCCCCACGTAGAGGAGGGAGAGAGATTCTAATGGAGCTTAATGCTTAGACAACTAAAAGGTAAGCCAACCGACGGAGATTGGAAAATGCAGTGTCAAAAGTTTGAACTGATGTCTCCACCTTAAAACTATTTAAAATTCTTGTAGAAATGCTATCATTGAGGGTAGAAGACTGGAGATGTTTCTTTTCATGCAAGAGCATCTACCATTGAAACATGTGGCTGGATTGTCCACTGACCGCACCTTCCCTACAAGCATTCTATAGGAAACCAATTGAGTTCCTATTTCCGGCTGACATTCCACTATACAAGAGACAGTAAGCATTGATGTGTCATATTGCCAGTGATCCTGGAACTTGCTTTTCTCACATTTAGGAATCGGAGAGGAATTTCCAAGAGACCTGGACTAGGTGTTTCTTTAACTTCTGATTTTATGTCTTAGATTCAAGAGGAGTCCCAGGAGCTAATACTATGTTGGTTCTTTTTATAGCTCTGCAGTGTTGCCTTGAATCCTCCAAAATAGATATTCAAACTGCATGTATGTTAGAGATGCTGAGGAACGCTAAAACCCTCAGCCACGTAAGCAATGGAATATCAGTCTTCGAGGCAAGCAATCCGTACAATCATTTCTAAACTATTTATAACTGACTGCAGGCTGCCTGAAAAATGTTCTCTAAATTGCTTCTTCTTTGTTTTCTCTTAATCAGGACAATGTGCCATAATAGTATGGTGAACGTAAACATAATTTGAAAAGGGGTAATTGACTAAATTTTTTTTAAAAATTGGTTTTTGAAGGGTATTCTGCATGGACATTTCCATAAGAAAGGGCTCACCATAAATTGCCTAAATGAGATTTAAAAAACAGCACATCTTTCAATGGACAATCAAGCAGGGTTTGATCAAAAGCCTTGTGACAACCCGATGCAGGTTGGAGAAGCCTATTATGGAACGCAGCAAGGTCTTCCATAGATTTACTGGTTAAAAAGAATAAAACTAGCAGAAGCCAGGCCAGACGCAACAGATAGTGTGATTTATTCCTAAATCTGACACTCCAAGATCAAAAAGTTCAGTTTTTTATGCCCAATTGCATTAGGAGCTTGTATTCTAATTAAGTAGACTTATCCTTTGAATATTTAGTGACATTTCCAGAAACGAATTCATTTAACAAAATTACAATTCTTCTGTCCAGCTGTCCCAAAATGCTCAAGCATTAGGATTTATACTTCACAGGTACCATCAATTAGTTTCCAAAAGGTTAACGTATGAAACTGTGCAGGAAAGAACTGAAGACGTAGTAGATTTAATTTCCACAATACGTATTCATTGGTTTCATGAGAAAACACAGTAAGAGTCTTGCTACTAAATGAGTGTAGAAATCTTTCAGAAAATTTCTTGCTTCATTTATGATGGTTTCCTGGGCAAAAGCTGTTGCAAACCCACCTAGAAGGTCTGACTTATCAGTGGATTTAGTAAAATTACTCCATGCAACTTTATTGGTGGGATAAACGTGTTTCAGCAGATTTGACTTAACAGAATTGATTTTGAATTAACTTTTCTCTGCCAGTTTAAGAGCATCTGTGCAGTTCCTCAAATCTATTCTAGCATTCATCAGCTTTGATTTTTGGTAACGCTTTACTGCCGCTAGTTTCCAGTAGATACATTATGTCCTTTGGCTTTCATGTTCATAAATAAATGAGCTCATTCCAACTTGCTGTCCCTGTACATGTAATTAACTTGTTGTTTCTAACTATTCTTTTATAATTTAAAGTTCAATGGTTCACTGTTCTAAGTGATATTTTATATTGCTTGCTGCCATGGTTACCATTTTTATGCTTTACTCTAGATGATGCTCCCTGGTTCAGTAGTTCAAACTCCTAAGCAAACCCTTGGTTCCCACGTGCTAGAAAATGCTGATGTAATTCATGGTGAGTCCAGTGACTGATGAAATACTTGTAATTCAACTTACTGATCACATTCTCACTGAAAAATTGCCTTGCAGATTTATTGAATTGTAAATCTAAGTAACAATATATTTACATATACAATTGTTACAGGACCAGCTGTAGCCCTATCAGAGGAGAGAATCTGTTAGACTAAACGTCAGTTTACACACTATACATGTAAGTTAGTGTCGACTGTCCATTTATTTTCATTGATCAGATAATACAACACACAGAGAAATACTTCACAATATGACATACTAGGCAAATTATCTCTTAAAGTTGAACTAAAATGCGAATCACTCATTATTGAAAATCCTAGAAATGCGTGAAATTGATTTGAGCAGGAGTTAATGTATTAAAACTATTAAGTCATTCAACGATCACAGCACAAAAGGACATTTGACTTATCAAGTCTATGCCTGTTCTCTGCAAGAGCTATTTAACTAGTCTCAGTTTCCCAGCCTTTCGCTATAGCCAAGTAATTTTGTTTTCCTTCAAGAGATTATACAATTCCTCTTTGAAATCCAGAACTGACTTTGCCTTCACTACCTCTAAGAAAATCCTATCCAATTTCTGTGTAAAAATGTTTTCATAATGTCACTTTTGTCAATCACCTTAAAGAACTTTGCCATCCAAGAATTTATTGCTATCAATATCACTATGGCTTGAATAGAAACTTGATTAACGTGTGATAGAACCTCCCCCAAGCCCCTTAAGGAAGCCTCCCCAATAAGGGACATTTTTCACCATTTCCCTCACCATGACTGGTCCATGACTGGTACAAATTGGAATGGCATATATCACAAAATCACATCATGGCCTAACCCCTTAATCCTTTGGCACTTTGTCCTTCACTGAAAATCTCACTTTATTTCATTTCCTAATTCTGTCACTGTTCTATACTGCTCTCTGACTAAATTAAAACTGTTATAATTGAAATTTTTTTACCATTTTCTTCTTCCAGCCTTTGCTCTGAATGGCTGCTCATTCTCAGTGATTTCAACTTCTCGCTCAACTAACCACGATTCTCTGAATTTGCTGCTCTCTTATTCAGCCTGAATCTCTTCCACATAAATTCCCAAACTTGCATTCACAACCACCCCCTGACCTTGCCATTTCACGTGTTCTCTGTCTATCCAATTACAGATTTGGACATCTCCGATCAATTTCTTTTATTATTTGGCACTCCAAACCCTACCTCTCTGTCTATCTCTGTCCTGGGGAAAAAATCTGGACTGCGTTTCTGCTGAATTTTGGCATGGTACAGGATGTGCAGTCGGTGGAATGGAAATACCCTGCTGTGCCTTTATTTATTGATCTATTTATTAAATTAAGTTAAATAAATTTAAAACTTAAAGAAACACCCACCAGTCTCTCACCAATCTGTTCCTCATTGAGTAATGATTTAAGAGTCTGGAAGGGGTATACAAATAACGAAAAACTGGGATAGACGACTTACTGCTTCACATTGCTTGATTGGGTAGGTTGGGTTAGGTAGGGTAGTGCCAAGAGGATTTAGTCATACAGGCAGGAGCGCAGGTTAATTGACTGTAGAGATAAACAGCATTGCAACACCCAAAGCTAAGACAGTGTAAATGAAAGAGTCAAGTGCAGTGCAAGGCACAGCAATAAAGATTGATAATTACAATTAGGATTGAGATTCAGGACAACTGCACCTCTCTACCAAGGAGTTCAGTAAAGGATAACACTATGAACTCCTACAAGGGATATAATGGCACGACTAATCATTGAAAGCTTTATATTACTCACATCCACACAAAATGGACAGACCTTCTCAAACGTATAAAGAATTTGCTTTGAGCAGCATTAGGAAGACAATTGTCATAGTCTAGAATGTGGTGCATTGCCATTCATCTGTACTGACAATGTGAAAATGGAGGTTGTTGTGAAAGACAGAGATTTATATAAATATTATATTAAAAATTATTCATATTTTTGAGAGTTTGGATTTCAAGCTAGTGGCATATGTTGATTTATTTTTGTGAAAGGGTTTAAGAATTAATTGGATCAGTCTGGAGAGCCATAATTTTAAACCAGAATGTGTTAGACAGCAAGTGACTGCAAGGCCTTCTAAAGTGTTAATAGAAATTTGTTTATACAGTGGGGGTTTACAACCAGAAAGAAGAAATGTTACACCATTACCTTTAGAAGAATTTACAATGCACAAGTTTTCAAAAAAAAATTGCTTCAAAGCCTTTTGATTCAGCTGTTAAAAGACTTGACTAAATTAGACGCAAATACAGTCTCTTCAAAATAAAAAAGACCGTTCAGAGCAGTTAAAACGAACAAGTTACCTCAGTGAAAGTGCAACTCGTGAAACTTCCGGACCAGGAGCGTTCAGTTAGAACTCTGAAGATTATTAAAAGACCGAGACAATGTAAGTTCTCGATTGTGAGAGCATTTCAGGAAAAAAAGACTTTCACAGTTTAAAGGAGTGGAACTGAGTTGAAGTAGTTAAGTCAAACTCAGTTTGTCCAGGGAAGGAAAATTTCTCTGGATTTAGATTAACTGTAAAGTAATGATGTGTTAACGTATAGATTGGATTTTGTTTTACCATGTACTTTGAAAGTTTTCCAATTGTGTTGTATTTGCATACCTTGGTTTGATTTTTTAAAGTTTTATTTCTTTTGCGTAATAAACTTCGATCTTATTGTTAAAACCAAATCTGCAGTCTTGTGCTAATTCTTCCGTGAAAGATCACCAGATTAAATAAAACAGAAAATTTATCTCGCCAAATTTAATTCTGTGATCTGATTTTTCCTGTAGTAAGCATCAGCTGGGATCATAATATTGTTGATAGCATCATTTATCTTGGCTCCACAACCACCAGCAATCTGTCACTTGATGCTGAAATCAACAAAAACAATGCAAAAGCTGCAGTTGTGACCAAGCTGAGTAAGCAATGGAATAACAGCAACTTGTCAGAGTCAAACTGAGAGTCTACTAAGCCTGTGTCTTCAGCTCACAGCTCTACAGTGATGAAACCTTAAAAACAAATGCTGGGCAAGAGAAATGGCTGGACAATTCCATCTTTGCTGCCTCAGATGTATCCTTGGCATCATTTAGGACAATGTCACCAACCCAGAGGTTCTGGAACCTGCTAATTCCATTTGTGTACTAGTTCAGCCATGTTAATTAGGCAGGTGACAACCATTATAACAAAAGAACTTCTGTGTTGTAAACTGACCACCTGCTGCTTGTCTATACTTCTACCAAAAGGATATCAACAAACAAAATGTAAGGATGGAGGCTATTGACACTATCAACAAAAGGACACTGACTGATGTGACCTATGTGGGCTTGGTGCTTGAAGAGGTATTGGAGGAGGCAAATGAAAAAAAAAAGCTCAGCTGGTTGAGAATATGGTTTAGACAAAACAGAGGCCAGCAATTCCAGCATGTTTTTAGCCCACCATCTTTCTCTGCTGAAAATGT
>NC_063342.1:67736321-67761767 GCF_021869965.1 Rhincodon typus
AGTGGTGTGTCTCCTCTGTTACTTAAATGTCTGTGATTTTATTTTGATCTTGTTGGTGCTTGCGTCATTGAAGCATATCATAGCTCGTATGATGTCAAGAGTGGGTGCCCAGTTACAGAACACAGCTAATTTAATGTACTGCAGCAAATTCTGAACAACATTTCCTCCTGGGAATAGCAAGGAAAGAATGAATCATAGCTTTTTACATGAAGCTAATGCTAAACATAGCAGCATGCTTGACCTGTCCTATCTGCAGGGTTAATGCAGACTGTTTCAAACAACAAATAGAAGAACTTTGCTTTTTCAAAAAAAAGTCAGTGATTAGTGCAATCTCTGAAATGTATTGTTTGCATTCGATTAAAAATTGTTTTTACGTTTTTTTTAACAAAATGCAATTTTTCCACTAACAAATTGCTTGTCTTTCATAAGATTATCAAAAATAGTAATAAGAGTAGACTGTTTGATCCTCAAGACTGCTCTGCTTTTCAATAACATTGTGGTAGATCGGATTGAAGCATCAATTCCCCTTTCTTGCTGCTGCCACTACCCCACCAACCCCACCACCTTGTCCCCAAAACCCTTGACTCTCTTGGTGATCAAAAATCTGAAGATATTCAATGATTCAAACTCCACTGCTTTTTGTCAAAGAGAACTCAAAAGACTAACAATTCTCTTGAGAGAATTTTCCTCCTTATCTGCATCTGCCAAGGGAGGATCCCTTAGCTTTAAACTATACCCTTAGGTCCAGATGTCCCTACAATGGTTAATGCCCTCCAATCATCTACCCCGTCAAGTTCCCTCAGAATCTTAAATGTTTAAATAAGATCTCATTCTTCTACCCCGGTGAGTATAGGCCTAATCTGCTCAACCTTTACATAAGAACATAAGAACTAGGAGCAGGAGTAGGCCATCTGGCCCCTCAAGCCTGCCCCGCCATTTAGTAAGATCATGGCTGATCTTTTTGAGACTCAGCTCCACTTACCCGCCCACTCACCATAACCCTTAATTCCTTTACTGTTCAAAAATTTATCTAGCCTTGCCTTAAAAACATTCAGCGAGGTAGCTTCAACCGCTTCACTGGGCAGGGAATTCCACAGATTCACAATCCTTTGGGTGAAGAAGTTCCTCCTGACCTCAGTCCTACATCTGCTTCCCTTTATTTTGAGGCGATGCCCTCTAGTCCTAGTTTCACCTGCTAGCGTAAACAACCTCCCTGCCTCCACCTTATCTATTCCCTTCATAATCTTGTATGTTTCTATAAGATCTCCCCTCATTCTTCTGAATTCCAATGAGTATAATCCCAGTCTACTCAGTCTCTCTTCATAATCCAACCCTCTCAACTCTGGAATCAACCGAGTGAATCTCCTCTGTACCCCCTCCAGTGCTAGTATATCCCTTCTCAAATAAGGAGACTAAAACTGCACACAGTACTCCAGGTGTGGCCTCACCAGGACCCTATACAGCTGCAGCATAGCCTGCCTGTTTTTAAACTCCATCCCTCTAGCAATGGCAGACAAAATTCCATTTGCCTTTTTAATTACCTGCTGCACCTGCAATCCTACTTTTAGCGATTCATGCACAAGGACACCCAAGTCCCTCTGCACAGCAGCATGCTGCAATTTTTTACCATTTAAAACATAGTCCATTTTCCTGTTATTCATACCAAAGTGGATGACCTTACACTTATCAACATTGTACTCCATCTGCCAGACCTTTGCCCACTCACTTAGACTATCTATATCTCTCTGCAGACTTTCAGTGTCTTCTGCACACTTTGCTCTACCACTCACCTTAGTGTCATCTGCAAATTTTGACACACCACACTTAGTCCCCAACTCCAAATCATCTATGTAAATTGTAAACAATGTGGTCCCAACACTGATCCCTGAGGCACACCACTAGCCACTGACCGCCAACCAGAAAAACACCCATCTACCCCTTCTCTTTGCTTTCTACTGGTCAACCAATCCTCTATCCATGCCAATACATTACCTGTAATACCGTGCAACTTTATCTTATGTAGCAGCCTTTGGCGTGGCACCTTGTCAAATGCCTTCTGGAAATCCAGATACACCACATCCACAGGTTCCCCGTTGTCCACCATGCAAGTAATGTCCTCAAAGAATTCCACCAAATTAGTTAAACATGACGTACAATTCATGAACCCATGCTGGGTGTTCCCAATGGGACAATTTCCTCAGACAGTGCTTTCATACCAAGTCTCAGCCTCATGAACCTGCTCTGAACTGCTTCCAAAGTTAGTATTTCCCTTCTTAAGTAAGAATGCTAAAACTGTATACAGTACTCCAGATGCAGCTCACTAAAATTTTATACAACTGTAGCAAACTTTCCTACATTTATAACATTCCATTTGCCATAAACAAAAGTGTTGCATTTTCCTTCTCAATCACTTACTGTATCTGATTATCTCTTTTAATGATTCCTGTAGCAGGATACTCAGATTGCTGTACCACAGATTTCTATAATTTCTCTCAATTTAAATAATCTGTCTTTCCATTCTTTTCTGGAGAAGTGGACAGGCTCACATTTTCCTAAATTATACTCCATCTGACAATTTTTTGCCCAAAAAGTAACAGGCGCGGGACTTGCACAGTTAATGGTAGAGCCCTGGGTAGTGTTGACAAACTGAAAGACTAAGGAGTTCAGGTACATTGTTCTTTAAAAGCTGCGTCACAGGTAGACAGGGTGGTTAAGAAAGCATGTAGCACACTTGACTTCTGTGCTCGGACCATTGAGTTTAGGAATTGGAACATGATGTTCAGGTTGTACAGGACATTGATGAGGCCACTTCTCGAGTATTGTGTGCAGTCCTGGTCACCCTGCTATAGTCAGGATGTTATTAAATTGGAGAGAGTTCAGAAAACATTTACCTGGATGTTGCTGGGATTGGAGAATTTCAGTTGTAATGGGAGGGTGGATACGCTGGGACTTTATTCATTGGAGCATAGGAGGTTGAGGGGTGACCCTATAGAGGTTTATAAAATCATGAGGGGCTTAGATAAGGTGAATAGTAAAGGTCTTTTCTCTAGGATGGGGGAGTTCAAAACTAGGGGGTATATTTTTAGGGTGAGAGGAGAAAGATTTGAAAGGGACCTGAGGGGCAACTTCTTTACACAGACGGTAGTTCATTTTTGGAATGAACTGCTAGAGGAACTTGTGATTGCAGTACAGTTAAAACATTTGGATAGATACAGAGGATAGGAAAGGTTTAGAGGGATATGGGCCAAGCACAGGCAAGTGGGACTAGTTTTAGTTTTGGACCGAAGGGTCTGTTTCCATGCTGTATGACTATGATTCCATGACACTAACTTAACCAATCTATAACACTTTTATATATTCTGTGCCTTCTTCATTGCCAGATTTTCTACCTATGTTTATGTCATCTACAAATTTAGCAGCCATATAGAGTCATAGAACTGTACAGCATGGAAACAAACTCTTCAGTCCAACTTATCCATGCCAACCAGATATCCTAAATTAATTTAGTCCCATCTGCCGGCATTTGGCCCATATCCCTCTAAACCTTTCCTATTAATATACCAATGCCTTTTAACTGTTGTAATTTTATCAGCCTCCTCCACTTCCTCTGGCAGCTCATTCCATACACGCACCACCCTCTGCATGAAAAAGCTGCTCTTTAGGTCCCTTTTATATCTTTCCTCCCTCACTTTAAACCTATGCCCTCTGGTTTTGACTCCCCCACCCCAGGGAAAAGACCTTGTTTATTCACCCTATCCATGCCCCTCATGATTTTATAAAACTCTATAAGGTCACACCTCAACCTCCGACGCTCCAGGGAAAATAGCCCCAGCCTATTTAGCCTCTTCCTATAGCTCGAACCCTCCAAACTTGGCAACATCCTTTAAATCTTTTATGATATTCTGCTTTGTCCGTGCTAATATGTTAACCCCAACATTATGAACTCTCATCTTTTGAAGTATTGTTATATGTGCCACCTTATCAAAAGGTTTTGGAAATTAAATACACCGTCTCTACTTGTTCCACATTATTCATGCCGTTTCAATCCTTTCACAAAGCCATGTTTACTCTGCATGATTGTATAAGTGTCCTGCTATTACCATCCTGATCGTGGTCATAAGCATTTTTCCAATGGCAGATGTCAGGCTAAAATACCAATAATTTCCTGTTTTTTCTTTCTTTTTTTGAGTAGTGATGTTATAATCTGATCTGTTGCAAAAATCAAATACTGAGTTATCTTTAATACAATGTGGAGCTAGAGGAACACAGCAGGCCAGGCAGCATCAGAGGAGCAGGAAAGCTGATGTTTTGGGTCAGGAGGTCCTGCTGTGTTCCTCCAGCTCCACACTGTGTTATCTCTGACTCCAGCATCGGCAGTTCTAACTATCTCTGACTAAGTTATCTTTAGTTGTTTTGAACGTTTTGCTGATTTAGCCTCCTACATGATTGAAGTATCCGTAAATGTACATCACTGTTGTTGCTTCTTTGTTACAGAGAAGTTTTATAAAAGGAAAAGAAGATAGGAAATAGGAGCTGGGCTGGCTGTTTTGTGCTTTGTACTGGTGTCATGCTCAACATGATCATTTCTGATGTTGTATCTCAATGCCACCTCCTTGTACTATCACCATATTCCTTAATTACCTTGGTATCCAGTAAGCTATCAACAGCTCACTGGAGTATATTCAATAACTAAGGAACCAGAATTCTCTGGCTAGAAAAATCAAAAGGGTAACAATCCTTTGTGTGAAGAAATTTCTGCTGATTTAAGTTCTAAGTCACAAACTCCTTATTCTGAGACTGTCCTTTTACTCTAAGCTGCCCAACAGGGGAAATATTTTCTCAATATCTACCTTGTAAAATCTGTTAAGAATTTTACCCATTTAAATTAGATCACTTCTCATTCTCTTAAACATCAAGGGACATTAGTCAAATCTACTGAATTTCTCTTTGGAGGACAATCTGCACACGGTAGGATCCAGTCCAGTGAACTTTAATTACTCCCTCCAGAGCAAGTATATCCTTCCTTTAGATAAAGAGACCAGTGCTACATGCAGTACTTCAGCTGTTGCCTTACTAATAGACTGCACTATTGTTCCAAGACTACCTTATTATTCTACTTTGTAACAATCCCTTTGTGACAGATGCTAAAATACCAACTGCCTTTCTAGTTGCTTTCTGTGCCTCCATGTTAACTTGTGCGGATTCATGGACAAATGTGCTGTCTAAGTACACACATTCGGCAGTCTCTCACTCTTCAAAAATATTGTTATTTTCCCAACAAAAATGATAACTTCACATTTCATCACAACTACCATGTCTTTGCCCAATCAGAAACTGTGAATATTCCTCTGCAGCCTCTTTCTATATCTTCACCATCTTCCCTCCTAACTTTGTATCACATCAAACTAGGATAACTTATACTTATTACTCTCATTTAAGTCATTAGTATAGCTTATAAGTAGCTAATGGGCGAGTACTGATTCATGCAATACCCCACCAGTTATAGCCTGCTAACCCAAAAATTGTCCTCTCTATTCTTCATCATTTTTCTGTCCATTGACCAAACCGCAATCAGTGCTAATTCATTGAGTCCTATTACATTTAGTATCTTTTTTTGTTTGACATCATTTGAATGCTTTTTGATTTACTCTTACCTGTCCTACCAATTAAATTCTCAAAAAGCTGAACCTAATTTGACTACGTTGCAGAGTTCATATCTTTTTTCCTTCTGGAAAATTGAAGAAAGAGGTGTTGCAGCGTCTGCCATTCAAAAACAGGGAATTAGAATCATAGGAATGCTGCAGTACAGAAAACAGCCATTCAGCCCGTCAAGCCCATATCAGCTTTCTGCCAGAATAATTCACCTACTTCAATTATCCTTCCCTTTCCAAGTTGTTTTGCAACATTGAAAGCCTCAGTTGAATCTGCTTCCGCTATCTTTTCAGGCAATACACTCCAGGGTATGACAACTCAGAGTCAGTCTCTTTGCTGTTACTTTGAATATTATTCATGATGCCGGGACTAACATGTTAGCATGGACAAAAGCAGAGTGTCAGAATAAGTGCATCCTTTTTGCATTGGCAAAATAACAAGTGGAGTGCCAAAGGGATAAGTGCTGAGGACTCAACTATTTACATTCTATAACAATGACATTGATAAAGGTCATTGATAATAGATATGGCTGCTAAATTTGCAGATGACACAAAAATACGTAGGAAAAGTAGCTATGAGGGGGACACAGAATATACAAAAGTGATATAGATTGGTTAAGTGAGTCGGCAAAAATTTGTCAGATGGAGTGTAATTTTGGAAAATGTGAGTCCATCCGCTTTGGGAGGAAAAATGGAAAGACAAATTGTTTAAATAGAGTGAAGCTACAGAAAGCAGTGGTACAGCAATCTGAGTATCCTGCTACCTACCTGAATCATAAAAAGATGTCCGGGCAGATACAGTAAGTGATTGAGACGGCAAATTTGAAAATTGTGTTTATTGCGATGGGAATGTAGGAAAGTGTTACTACAGCTGCGTAAAATTTTAGTGAGGCTGCATCTGAAGTACTGTATACAGTTTTAGCATTCTTACTTAAGAAAGGGAAGTATTAACTTCAGAAGCAATTCAGAGAAGGTTCATGAGGCTGATTCCTGGTATGAAAGCATTGTCTGAGGAAAGGTTGAGCAGGTTAGGCCTGTACTCACTAGGGTTTAGAAGAATGAGATCTTATTGAAACATTGAAGATTCTGAGGGGGCTTGACAGGTTGGCTGATGAGATGATGTTAATATTAAGAAAGTCTAAAACTAGGGGCAAAGTTTAAAACTGAGGGATCTTCCCTTTTTAAGATGGAGATGAAAAAAGTTCTTTAATTCTCTTACTTAAGTAGTTGAGTATCCCAAGCCTAACAGAGAGATTCATCAGCAGAAAGGGCCACTCACAAGGGAAGGTCTATCCTCTCTGCCCTTTAAACTGACTCCATGCATTGTACGCCCCACTTCACCTGGCTCTTCCTGACTGGTACCAGCAGTCTTGCGTATCTTTCTTTCAGAGCTCCAGTAATGATTCTATTCCTCAACTTTACAATGGTACAGGTAGAAGCCACTGATTCAGGTTGTGTCATCAGCCCTCAGAGAGGTGAAACTCCCCCAGTGATGCTGAAAATTCTGTTTCAAACCAAATGAGATCCTGGTTGCCCTTGCATTGCTTTCAGGAGGCCTGGAATGACCATGGTGTGATTCCCATTGGCTCTGTAACTGGGAGATATTCCCACTTCTGTGATCACTAAATTCCATCAAAGTCTCTTAAGGGGATAAGCTACCAGGGTGTTATCGCTTAACACAATCCAGGACAAAGCAGTCCATTTGATTAACAGCCTTGAAGATTTAGTAGCTTCACCACTGACGTACAGTGGCAGTAGTTGTAATAACAAGGTGTAGGGATGGATGAACACAGCAGGCCAAGCAGCATCAGAGGAGCAGGAAAGCTGACGTTTCGGGCCTAGACCCTTCTTCAGAAAAAATCAGTAGTTGTAAAGCAGTAGTTATAAAGATGTTTTGCAGTAATTCAAATGCTTTCTCCATAGCACCTTCCAATCCCATGACATTTATCACCTACAAGGACAAGGTCAGTAGATGCATGGGAACACTGCCATCTCCAAGTTGCACACCATCCTGACTGGGAACTATATTGCCAAACCTCCTGGATCAAAATCTGAAATTCCCTTGTTTCATCTCTTCCTGGGATAGCAGGACTGACCTATGAAGAGAGACTAGATCAGCTAGGACTATATTCACTGGAGTTTAAAAGAATGAGGGGGAATCTTATAGAAACCTATAAAATTCTCACAGGACTGGATAGGGTAAATGCAGAAAGGATGTTCCCGATGACAAGGGAGTCCAGAACAAGGTGTTACAGTCTAAGGATACAGTGTAAACCATTTAGGACTCAGATGAGGAGAAATTTCTTCACCCAGAGAGTAGTGATTCAGTGGAATTCTTTGCCACAGACAGCAGTTGAAGCCATTGAATGTTTTCAAAAGAAGATAGGTATAGTTGTTAGGGTTCTTGGAGCTAAAACGAATAAAGGAAATGGGACAAAATCAGGAACTGAGTTCTGAGAAGGCATGATCATATTGAATGGGGGAGCTGGCTCGAAGAGCCAAATGGCATACTCCTGCTCCTAGTTTCTATGTTTCTCCATGCAATTTGGGATACGCAATAAATGCTAGCCTAGCCAGCAGCGCATGCACATTTAAATGAATATAAAAATGAATATGGTCTTTTGCCATATGAAATCAAATGTAGATGCAGTGGAGTCTGAATCTGCATAGGGTATCTGTGCTTGCTTTCTGGGCCTTAACCAAATCTCTCAATTTCAAGATCTGGTCAGTTCTGATTTAGCATTTTACTACCTTTAATACTGCCTAATTCTGAAAGAAGGCCTTTATTATTGAGCATTGTTAACTGATATCAAGATTAGTCTGAAATTTCCAAGCACTGACAGATATTCTTCATAAATTTTTCAAACTTCATTACTGTCACCTGTATTCATTGAGGAAACGTTGACATCAAACACAAACTTGTTAAGATGTCTATTTTAACCCCTGTCCCTCCTCACTGACCATCCCAACTCCCTACCTACACTCACCTGTACTGGCTTCATCCCCGCCTCCTTGACCTGTCAGTCTTCTCTCCACCTATTTACTCCTGTATCCACCTTCTGTCATCGCCTCCACCTCTCTTTATTTCAGAGCCCCCTCCCCCACCCCCACCCCCATTTCTGAAGAAGGGTCCAAACCCGAAACGTCAGCTATCCTGTTCCTCTGATGCTGCCTGGCAAGCTCTACACCTTGTTATCTCAGATTCTCCAGCATCGGCAGTTCCTACTTTTTTTTTAACCGGCTGCCGTCAAGCTTCTGTTTCTCATGTGTGGTTATGTGTCTTGATAACGTAAACTTTGAAAAGAAAGTTAATTCTGTATTCTCGTTGCAAACAAAGTATTATCTATGCTGCAAGCATAAAATTTACTGTATCAGTAATACGTCGGCTTCCTTGCTTATTTGGTTTCACTTTCTGTAAACTATGCAAATTAACAATGCACCTGAACTACTTTGGCAATTGGGTGTAGCAGTAACATGTGACATGGCAGTTTGATTCCTGGCTGTAGTTGAACTAGCTGTTAGTCCAATAAACTGCTGCCAAGTCATCACATAGAGAGCTGCTCATATACATAATCATCACTCGTTAGTGCCGCATTTCCTGGGTTTTGTTTACAGTGGACTTACAAAAAAATGGATGGTAAGAGCCTGCTTAAAAAAACTCGTTTCTGTTCATTTATGCTGTAGGAAAGTTAAACAAAAGCGAAAACAGCATGCATTATAGCTGGTTTTCTGTGGTTTACCAAGTTCCGCAGCAGGATTTTTATAGGCCAATTTTTCTAGATCTAACAAATAACTACGTAACCCCAAGGGGCTCGCTTTGTTAATTGAGCTAGTGTATCTAAATATTATTTGATTTAACAACATTCGCAATTCAGACAGGGAAAAAAAAAGTTTGTACAACATAGCAAGATGTAATATCAAACAGTTGCACATTGTTTATGGGTATTATCAGAAATTTGTGTATTATTATCAGTAAACTGGTAAGTCCCCAACTTTTGGTAAAACAGATGTCGGTCCATAGCTAAGTCAGCTGATTTAAAGCAAACTGCTGGTGTAATTAAAACAGAGCAGTTTCACATCTTTCAAGTCTGATATAGCTTTTATCTAAAATTGTAGCCAGTTCTGGTATATTTCATTCTGTAAAAGAAATGCATTCCATATGATTTAACTTGAAACTTTCCTCACTTTTTGAATTTAAAGTTTACTTTGCTTGTCTGGAACACTTGATCTAAACGGATGCTTCCGGTAAAATACCAAAACACCACCTTATCAATAAGACATTTAAGCTCAAATTCTGTCAGCCAGTTCAGGTAGATATAAATATTCCATGGTATTTTGTGGAAAAGAACATGGATGAAGTATTAGCCAAGATTCCTCATTCCATATTATCAAAACGAATGAATTTGTTATTTCTCTAATTTGGTGTTTGTGAAATTTTGCTAAGGAACATTCCTGCTTTATTTGTCAACAAATTAAGTGACTATATTTTTAACTTTTTAAAAAAATAATCAGAATTGAAAAGCCCCAAGGCCATTGGAGGATACTATATAGATGGAAGTTTGATCGTTCTAACATTTTCTAAATTCTAAGAACTGAGTCAGGTGTGGACATCGTCATCTGTTTGACCCTCTTTGCAACAGTTTAATGTACTATTCATTAAGAGAGTCTGCAGCTTTTTCTTTGTGGATCATATAGCGTACCATGGAGCCTTCTGGATATTTGATATAAAGTTTTTAAATTTGTAATTTTTGATTTGGCTTGAAAGTGGCAGTAAGAAAGCTGTTAAAAAGGCATATAATTGCAAAACCAAGAAGCACAGCTTACCCCTTTACAAAGTCATGGTTAGATGCCAGCAAGAGAATCTTGACCAGTTTTGGACACAACATTTTGGAGAGAATGTCAAAATGCCTTGGTTTAGGGTTCTGAAGAGATTTACTAGATGGTACTGAGGGCGAAAACTTCAATTACAAGGGAAGACTCAAGAACCTCCTTAGTTTATTTACAGCAAAAAAATGGAAGATCTGATAGTAGTATTCAAAATCATAAGGAGCTTTGATCAGATAAAGAGAAACTTTGCAGTGATGGCAGGTCAGTAACCAGAAGGCAATTTAAGATAATTGGCAAAAGAACCAGAGATAACATGAAAAAATCATTTTTGTGCAGTAAGTTGCTATAACTTATAATTCACTGCCTGAAAGGATGATGGAATCAGGTTCCAAGATAACTTTCAAAAGGAATTGGATCAATGTTTGGAAATGGAATTTTTAAAAAAGTAGGAATAGAAAAATAACAAATGGAGTTGGACTAATAAGATAGTACTCCAAAGAAGCAGCACAGGATAATGAACTTCTGTGCAATGTGATTTGTTGAAACCAAAAATCTTGGTATTTTGATACAGGATTTGTTGGTCAGTGAAGCAACAGCCATGGGAATTACCTCTTTCGTTATTGGATTTCAGCTACCTATATTTTTGATACAGAGATAGCTGTGTTCATCCAGCTCTACACCTTGTTACCAATATTTTTGATACTGTTTTATTGCTCCCTGTTTTTCAGGATATTCTTGTTGCTAAATTCCAGGTAGCTATCTCCCAGAATGCATTAGTGCTTTTTCTAATATCTTGGTACAGTTTTAATGTGCCTTGATTTTGAACAGTGGATTTTTTTTAGACCATTTGAGCTACTTTGTTCTATTATAGGCTTTGGATGCATTCATTTTGTAGCACAAGTCTGGGCATTCTCGTCAAGTTGCCTGCCAAATATTTTTTATATAATGGCACAGTGAACAAATAATAACACCAAAGAGTGGCTAGAGAAGGCAGCTGCATGTATATTTTAAAAAGATATATTACAACTCCTGTACTAAAATAAGATTCAAATAGCTTCCTTACTTGGTGTTCTCTTCTCCCATCATCTGTCAAAATCTCTGACTTGTCCAACTCCCTTGAAGGCCCCAGGCTGATCGTCTGATTCGAGGAAGAAATCAAAATGGTGATCAGACCGATGCAGAATTGAATTGTATATTAAATTCAAAACAACTGTCAAACACTTGATTAAAACATTTCAAACACAAACTCCCATACTTCCAGAAGAATTTGAATTGCTTGGTTCCTCCTTCAGACAAGGCAACTAATTGCAGCTATGTAATGGGTCAAGTTGGTACATGATTTCTCAGAATGAATCAGGCTTATAACTCTTAGCATATCAAAATTGATTTCTAAACTAAATTTTGGATGCATTGCTTCATTATTTACCTCGCAGCTTATCCAAAGATTCTACTAATACATTAAGTACAAAAGAGTAACTAGGGAGAGAATAGGGCCCCTAAAAGATCAGCAAGGCTGCCTATGTGTGGAACTGCAGGAGATTGACAAGATACTAAATGAGTATTTTGCATCATTGTTTGCTGTGGAGAACAATATGGATAATAGAGAACTTGAAGAAATAAATAGTGACATCTTGAAAAATGTCCATATGACAGAGGAGATGTTGGACATCTTAAAATGCATAAAGTTGGATAAATCCCTGGGACCTGCTCAGGTGTACCCTAGAACTTTGGGAAGCTAGGGAAGTGATTGCTGGGCCCCTTGCTGAGATATTTGTATCATTGATGGCCACAGATGTGGTGCCAAAAGACTGAAGGTTGGCTAATGTGGTGCCACTATTTAATAAACACGGTAAGGAAAAGCCAGGGAACTGTAGACCAGTGAGTCTGACATCAGTGGTGGACAAGTTGTTGGAGGAAATCCTGAGGGACAGGATTTACATGTATTTGGAAAGGCAAGGACTGATTAGTGATAGTCAGCATGGCTTTGTGTGTGGGAAATCGTGTCTCACTGACTTGATTGAGTTTTTTGAAGAAGTAGTGAAGAACATTGATGAGGGCAGAGCAGGGGACATGATCTATTTGGATTTCAGTAAGGCATTTGACAAGGTTCCATGCGATAGATTGGTTAGTAAGGTTAAATCACATGGAGAAGTAGCCATTTGGATACAGAACTGGCTCAAAGGTAGTAGACAGATGGTGGTGGTGGTGGAGGGTTGGTTTTCAGACTGGAGGTCTGTGATGAGTGGTGTGCCACAAGGATTGGTGCTTTTCATCATTTATATAAATATTTGGATGTGAACATAGGAGGTATGGTTAGTAAGTTTGTAGGTGACATCAGAAATGTTGGTGTACTGGATAGCGAAGAAGGTTACTTCCAAGTACAGCAGGATCTTGATCAGATTAGCCAATGAGCCGAGGAGTGACAGATGGAGTTTAATTTAGGTAAATGTGAAGTGCTGCGTTTTGGAAAGGCAAATCAGGGCAGGACGTATACATTTAATGATAAGGTCCTGGGGAGTGTTGCTGAACAAAGAGATCTTGGAGCCCAGGTTCATAGTTCCTTGAAAGTGGAATTAGAATTAGCTTTTATTGCCACATGTACTCACTCGCATGAGTATAGTGAAAAATTTACAAGCTGCCACTTACAGCGCCATCTTAGATACAAATGTACCTAGGCACAGAATCTTAGTATAAAGCAGAAAAATAAAGAAAGCAAGCCAAGAAGTTAAACATTACAGTCCTTCCTACTAAAGCGTAGAAAAGACAAAAAAACACAGTTAGTAGTTCAACATCACAGTCGTGGGCTCACATTCCTCACAAGGCTTGACTTCGTCCTCACCGCCACCTCGGGCTGCCTGCTTCTGCTCTGGCCGCCAGCTCCTGGGACATGCTGCCTGTGCAATGCTCTGGGGCTGCTTTACCACGTACTGCACATGAGCTGTTGCCCGTGCTGCTGCAGGACTTACTGCTCTGAGGACTTGCTGCCGGTGCCTGCTGCTGCAGTATCCACCTCCGGTGCTGAGGAGAGAGAAGAAGGAAAAAAAGAGACGGGGAAAAAGAACAGGTGGAGCAGAAGACCTCTGATAGGAGTGTCCTAGCCTGTTGCTGCTGTCAGGCCCTGGCCTGGAAAGATATGCAGGCGAATTACTGCTTCAGGGACTTGGTAGATGTTTCAGCACCAATTGCTATGCTTAGGGACAGGCATCCGATTGGATATTGAATTGATCGTTCAAGGGATAATGGCTGTAAATATCACAGAATGTTGAAAAAGAGAGAACATGAAGACTGAACTGGTGTTGACTAGGTTTTGAGCAGCAGGCAGCTTTGTATTTTCAGAGCTTCTGCACAGTACTGCTTTTGTCTTGCTCTTTATCTAGTTTCATTCCAGTCCTCAACTTGTTGAAAGTTCTGAGAAAAGAATCCCAGTCTGTAAGAAGTAAGTAAAAGTCTCTCTAGGTCTGAAGAAGCTGTTTATGACTTTGGAATTCAACCAAGATATAAAGTGCTACATGCCATAATACAACCTAGCGCACAAGAATTTCATGAAGGCCTGGTATTCATTGTTGAAGCATTTATCAAGCTGGCAAATTGCAATACTTTTTATAAAATGTATTCCTTAACTATGTCTGTCCCTCTATTGATATGACAGTGGGAATTTACGATCAGAAAAGATCAGGCATATATTGTAGATCTTCATTAGATTGTCTTATGTTTGTGGTTCACTAGAACCATAAATAAAACAGGAGGTAGACCGAGGGTAAACTTGAACAGGGTATACTTTATTGTGGATCCTCTCAACTCCACAGTTGGTTCTAGATTGCCCCTGTAGCTCCCACCTCTAGGTGAGTCAACCCACAGTCTTAGAGAGGCAACACACACCCACTACATACATAACACCCCACACCTTTGTTTCCATATTCTCCTTACCAATATATATACATCCAACAATTTTAGCTATTATAAAAGCATTGTAGCTAATATTTTTGCATTGTCAGGAATATTTACAAAACAAAGTGGGGAAAGGAAAATTACCCTTCTGTAGTTTACGTTGACATGATCAGTCTCTTGTGATTGGTAATTCCTAGAAGACTGTATTCTCATCTCAGGAATCTTTTCTAGTGTAGTCTCCCAGATTTTCAGAAGATCCTGTTGCTCCACAGGTACATCCGTATCTGAATAGCTGTTGTTGCCCTGTGACACTGCTGTCTCCTCCCTGGGTATGACCGACCCTGGCTCGGAGACCTGCAACTCAGTTGACACCACTGGTCCCATTTTGAGTCACCACCACTGCTGGGATCCATTTTCTCCAGATGTATAATTAGGGGCCAACCCAGTCTGTCCTCTTTGGAATACCCTCCTGACCATGAGATCCCCACCCTTCTGACCAGCTGTCCTCCTTGTTTTCACTTTACCACCTCTCTGGTCTCTTCTAGCTGCAGTAAGTCAGACATGGTTCTTAGCTGTCGGTTTAACATGAAGGATGCCAGCAAGCACTAGGTCATCGTGTGTGTGGCATGTTCATTTACATGCTGATGAATCTGTTTAGTCACTGTCAAGTGAACCCTCCCCAATGCCTTTCATTGGCAGGGGGATTGTGTTTAAGAGCCGCAAGGTTACGCTGCAGCTCTATAAAACCCTGGTTACACCACACTTGGAATATTGTGTTCAGTTCTGGTTGTCTCATTATTGGAAGGATGTGGCAGCTTTAGAGAGGGTGCAGAGGAGATTTACCAGGATGCTGCTTGGACTGGAGGGCAGGTCTTATGAGGAAAGGTTGAGGGAGCTAGGGCTTTTCTCATTGGAGGGAAGAAGGATGAGAGGGGACTTGATAGAGGTGTACAAGATGATGCGAGGCATAGATAGAGTGGATAGCCAGAGTGTTTTTCCCAGGGCGGAAATGGCTATCACAAGTGGGCATAATTTTAAGGTGATTGGAGGAAGGTATACGGTAGATGTCAGAGGTAAGTTCTTTACGCAGAGTGGTGGGTGTGTGGGATGTACTGCCAGCAGTGGTAGCAGAGTCAGATATATTAGGGACATTTAAGTAACTCTTTGGTAGGCACATGGATGATAGTAAAATGAAGGGTATGCAGGTTAGTTTGATATTGGAGTAGAATAACAGGTCGACACAACAACATGGGCCAAAGGGCCTGTACTGTGCTGTACTGTTCTATGTTCTATGTGAGATCTTTAAGGCATGCTTCAAGGTTTGTACAAATCTCTCCGCCTGGCCATTTGTCACAGGGTGATACAGAGCTGGTCTCTCATGTCTGACTCCACGATGTTCCAAGTACTTCTGAAACTCTTGCACTGTGGACCATTATCACTCACTGCTTGTTTGGGATTCCCAAACATGGCAAATATTTCATCCAGTCAGTCTGATGCTAACTTCGTGACCGTCACCTCCGGCCACTTGGAATGGGCATCCTTGTAATATCTGTCCCTCCGCTGGCCCCATGAAATTGATGTGAATCAGCTGCCACAGTGACTTAAGCCACTCCCATCGATGGCAGTGCCATCCTCACTAGTGCATGATCCCGCTTTCTATCAACCACATTCAGCCACCAAAAATGTTCAGAGACACTGCTGCACCCAGATCCAATTCCATCAGAAGACTTCACCTGATGAAGGAGCAGCACTCCAAAATCTTGTCATTTCATATAAACCTGTTGGACTATAATCTGGTGTCATGTGATTTCTGACTTTGTCCACCCCAGTCCCACACTGGCACCTCCACATCAGATGAGAGGTAACGATAAAATGGCTCAATAGTAAATAGCCTATTGAGCTTCATTACGAGTTGCATGTAAATAATTCAGAAAGGTGAGAGAGAGAGAAAACACAACACCAATAGGAATGTGTCTGTTGGAGTTGATGCCTTCAGATGAGGAAGAGAAGGGAAAAAAATTACAATAGTCCATTTTGGTCAGCAAGCACAAAAGCAAAAGAATTAATTATCCTTTATGAAGAGTAGAGCTGGGAGACTAACCAGAGGAGCAATGCAGCAGTGGATTCTGGAGGCACAGCATCATTTGCAACTTCTCAAATACTGAAGTAGTCTGTGTCCATATGTACCAAGACATGGACAACATCAGGCTTGGGCTGCTATGTGGCACAAATGTTATTTGCCACTTAAGTATCAAGCTGTGACCATCTCTTACAAGAAAGCATCTAACCATCTCTCATTGACTTACAATGGCATTGCGATTACTGATTTTCCCATTGTCAACATCCTAGGGCTTACTGTTGACCAGAAACTGAATTGGACTGGCAATATAAATACTGTAGTTGTAGAGTGGCTGCCAGAGAAGGTCTGTACCTAGGAATTCTGCAGATGGTAATTCACCTCCTTTCTCCACTAAGCTTGTCCATCGCATAAAAGGAATAACTTAGAAGTGTGATGAAATGCAGACTAGTTGCCAGGATAGTTGTACCTCCATCAATGCCAGAAGAGTTTCACAGCATCAGGACAAAACAGCTCACTTGATTGGCATCCCATTCACCGTCTTTAGTATTCAACCCCTTCAACATTCACCCCTTTCACCACCAGCACACAATGGCACCACTTAAAATAACTGGGCAGCAGATGTGTGACCCGCATCTTTTCCTCCAAGTTGCAGACCATCCTTCACCAAATCTGGATCCAAATCCTGGATTTTCCTTCCAAACAGCACTGTGGGTGTACTTGCACCTCCAGGGACTGCAGCAGTTTGAGGAGGCAGTTCACTACTTTCCAGGACAATTAAGGACCAGTAATAAGTGTTTACCTAGCCAGTGACACCCAAATCCTATATACAAATAAAATGAAAGGTAACTAAAATACGGCTGAGGGTGGCCTAGACAAGGACGAAGATGGACAGCGTTATGGAAATCAATTATGTAAGTTTTTATATGCTTATATATTCAGTAAAAGATCCAACCAAGAATTCAGAATAAGCTAGTGTTGAAATTGTGAAACTTGTTGCCCCCTCACACAGTGGTTGAGACAAATAAGTTGTGTATTTAAGGGTTAGAATGATCAGTGATGAGGGAGCAAGGGATAGAAAGAAATATGAATAGGATGGGATGAAGTACGGTGGAAGGATGTTTGTGTAGTTCGTAAATTCCTTCGCCGAGGGGTTAAGCAAAGTGGAGGAGTAGAAGGACTGGGCAACGTCGGTACATGTGAACCATAACTTTAAGTCTTTGAAAGATGCCACTATGTTGAAGAAGAGGAGCTTAGTGAGGTTACCTCCTTGGGCTTCTTCAGATGTAACAACGTAGGAACAGAGACAAAATGAGAAGCTATTGCTTTAGGTGTTCCAGTTACACGGGTGATAGCTTAAGAGTGGGACTGACTGAGGGGCATCTAACTAAGTTGGATAACTCAATAGACGATTGATGATGGTGTTAGCAAACTTGTTAAATGTGCATCGAGGGTAAAGGGAGATTTTCTTCACAGTCTCTGGCTTAAATTTTAACACAGGTTTCAGGACCCCAATGACAGGGAAAAATGTAGGTTAAAAACCTGCACTTGCTGACAGGGAGAATGGCTTGGAGGTTTTACTGCAGACAGCTTCTTAATAGGGCACCTGCAGACTTATGCAATTAAAGACACAGGCTCATGATGCTGTTGATATATGATGCCTGCATATCGCACCCATAACTTCCAAAGCCTGTCCAGGGGCCTGTAAATGTAGCTCATTGCATTGGATGTTGTCACTTATATTTTTAATCAAGGCTGTCTCCATTGCTGTGGCAAGCCAGATATCTGGAGAGATTCAAATTTGAGTCCTGGGAAAAAGTGAACGTGAATTCTGTAGTTTAATGTTTCCGTTTGCTCATTGTGTTGACATATTACTGCTGTATAGACCTGACAATTAAGTCATTGCCAAGTTATACATATTCTTGCAGGAGATTCTGTAACAATTGTAAAGTGCATTTTGAAAAAGATGTTTGACAGAGTTCTAAATTTAATGCTTTCCCTCCACAGGTCCTGCTCAGGTTCCAATGGTGTCTCCTAATGGTTCAGTGCCTCCTATTTATGTGCCTCCAGGATATGTGTCACAGGTAAACAAACATATTTTGAATTTCTATAAAAAGAATGATTGTTTAAGAAAAACATAGCATGCCAACATATTCCAACTAACTAACTTAGTTCCAGTTGTACTACAGCTGAACAGGATAGTTAGCTGGTGTAGAATGTGAAAAGTATGTATGCAAAAGATGAGGCTGAAGCATGCGCAACACCCTCCAGCCATTAGTACCAAGTGGATCATCCATCTCCGCCTTCTCCAGTAGTCCCTGGCATCAGCCAGCTTGATTCACTCCAAATGATTCAAGAAACAGTTGGAGACACTGGATACTGCAAAAGCTATGGACCCTGACAACATTCTGGCAATAGTACTGAAGACGTGTACTCCAGAACTTGCCGTTCCCGTAACCAAGCTGTTCTGGTACAGTTACAGCACTGGCATCTACCCAGCAATGTGGAAAATTGTATGACCTGTACACTGAAAGGAGGACAAATACAGCCCTGCCAATTACCATCCCGTCAGTCTACTGTCGATCATTAGCAAAGTGATGGAAGTTGTCATCAACGGTGCTGTCAAGCAGCACCTGTACAGTGACAGAGTTTGGGTTCCGCCAAGGCCACTCAGCTCCTGACCTCATTATAGCCTTTGTTCAGCAAAGACAAAAGAGCTGAATTCCAGAGGTGAGTTTAAAGTGACAGGCCTTGACATCATGGCAACATTCAACCGTGTTCGGCATGCAAGAGCCGTAGCAAAACTGGAATCATTGGGTAAAGGGGGGCAACATTTCTCCTGGTTGGAGTCATACCTTGCACACATAGGAAGATGGTTATGGTTGTTGGAGGTCCGTCATCTCAGCTCTAGAATATCTGTTCGGGAGTTCCAATGGATGGCATCCTAGGCCCAACCATCTTCAGCTGCTTCATCAATGACCTTCCCTTCTTCATAAGGTCAGAAGTGGGGATGTTTGCCAATGATTGCATAATGTTCAGCACTATTCTTTACTCATCAGATACTGAAGCAGTTCATTTTCAAATGCAACAAGATCTGGACAATATCCTGGTTTGGCTGACAAGTGGCAAGTAACATGCATATCACACAAATGCCAGGCAGTGATCATCTTCAACAAGAGATGATCTGACCACTGTCCCTTGACATTAAATGGTGTCACCATCACTGAATTCCCCCATTATCAACATCCTGGGGGTTACCATTGACCAGAAACTCAACTGGATTGATGTGGAGGTGCCGGTGTTGGACTGGGGTGGACAAGGTCAGAAATGACACGACACCAGGTTATAGTCCAACAGGTTTATTTGAAACTGCAAGCTTTCGGAGCCTTACTCCTTCTGCAGGTGTTAGTGAGAGAGGTGCTACTACCTCTCACACCTAAAGAAAGAGTGAGACTCCGAAAGCTTGTGTTTTCAAATAAACCTGTTGGATTATAACCTGGTGTCGTGTCACTTCTGACCTTGTCAACTGGATTGGCCACAGAAACACAGTGTCTACAAGAGCAGGTCAAAGGCTAGAAATACTGGGGCGAATAACTCACCACCTGACTCACAAGTCTTCCCACCTCTACAAGGCACAAGTCATGAGTGTGATGGAATACTCTCCACTTACCTGGATGGGTGCAGCTCCAGCGGCACTCGACTGTTGATGCCATCCAGGACAAAGCAGCACCAATTGATTGGCACTATATCCACCAACATTGCTGAGTTGCAGCGGTGTGTGCTATCTACACTGCTGAAATTCACCAAAAATCCTTGGACAAGACCATCCAAACCCAAGACCACTTCTAGAAGGACAAGGGCAGCAAATACATGGGAATACCACCATCTGCAAGCCCCTTCCAACTCACTCTCAATCTGACTTGGAAAGATGCTGTCATTTCTTTATTGTTGCTCAGTCAAAATCCTGGAATACCCTCCCTAAGGATAGTGTGAGTCTACGTATGGGCTGCACGTGGACTGCTGTGGTTCAAGAAGCAGCTCATCACCACCTTCTCAAAAACAAACTAAGGAGGAGCAATAAATATTGGCCAGTCAGCATTGCCCGCATCCCACGAGTGACTAATAATTTTAAAAATGCATTGTATAAACAGCGCAAATTAATAGTGGCTCAATGTAAAATTTCCATTATATTTTTAAATCTATAAAGCTTTTATATGTTTATTCTTAAAACAAACTTGATAAAAGAATAATACCATCTAATTTTGCCCTTTCCTCCACCTTGCACCCTACATCCCCCTATTGTGATTTCCCAGGATAATGAGGTTTCATTATTTCCTTTTGCAAGACTATTCATGCATTCTGTAGACTCTGGCAAGATTTTATACCCAATGGAAAGTTTTTTTTTCCCTGTACTAATGTTTTGTCACAGCACAATGTATAGCTTTCAGTGATATTCCACACATCACCATCACAAGGAAGAAATTTTTCCCTGTCAAAAGATAGCCAATACTTTCAAACCTGTTATTTGCCCACAACTAATCTGCAGTTAACTGGCAAAACTACCGAATGACTGGCCAAGTGACTGAAGACTAAGACTAAAGAAGGATCACTGGGTCCGAAACTTTGACTCTGCTTTCTCTCCACAGATGTTGCCAGACCTGCTGAATACGAACCACACCAAGAAGGTCTGGCAGCACTGTATTAAGGAGCTGCTAAATCTCTTTATAGATGATTTAAGCCCAGTGCACTTTTAAATATATTGAGCTTAAATAGCCTATAAAGGGACTTGGCAGTCCCTTAATACAAAGTTACAAGTACTGGTGCAGAGTTCAGTCATTAATAGAATAAACTTTAATAAATTATAACAAATTAAGTTTGCCTTAGAATAGAATAGCCTTTATTGTCACATATACTCAATGAGTATAGTGAAATATTTGTATGTCGCCAATTACAGTGTCGAATTAGATACAAAAGTACCTAAGCACAACTTCTTTAGTTACAAGATTTGGACAATACAGAAATAAAATGTCCAGCATTACAGAAATAGAAGTTCAATAGATTCAATATTGTAAAATTATGTTAAATACACACTGCTAATGAAGACAGCTCCTCTATTCAGTTTCTTTTTAAATCGATTCATGGACAGCTGAAGTGAGCACTTTGGTATTAGCATGTGACATGACCAATAATGACTTTGAGATGTATTTATACTTTGCAATATTACAAGATTAATTGATCATTTTTGAGGGTTTTAAATTAACACACAAAAATGTATTAAAACATTCTTTTTGCAGCTTCTAGTATCATGGTATAAGGTTGCATTTTTAAATAAGGTTGTCAGCTGTTTAGAGGTATTCCTGTAGGGTTGATCACCTGACTTTATACAGGTGACACTGACGCATCCATAGTTTGAAAATTTTACTGTGCTTACCTCTTTAAGGTAGAATTATTTGTAATTAGGTACTTTTGCTTGTGACTTCTCATTAGCAGTGCAAGGAAATTCCAATAGTCATAAACCCCACCCACAAAGCAATTGTGAACTGTGAATCCAAAACTACTTTTCCCTAATAGTAGTCCTTAATAGTATTTTCCTTGAGATTAATCTTAAATTCTTGGAGACTTCCAGATATTTCATTTTTCCCAGTCTACGGATAGTCTGAGATCTGACGTGCCCTGACAGATATGCATCAGATTCCTTAGAGATCTGAACACACTGACTACGCAGGAATTGCTGGGAAGTTTAAAATTCTGATGGGCAGTTACTTTGTGGCAGGAACGGTCCAGAAAGTCTCTCATTCTGCACACGTGTCAGAGACTCTGGATGGTACTGACTCAGTTACCTGGGAAGTTACTGAGAAAATGGTAGATTAAAACCCACTCCAACTCTTAGGCAAGCATCTTACTGACTCCCCAATTACTGATACTGCACCACCACCCCAACTTTCGTGCATAACTCTGAATATGGGTTCAAAAACACATGCTTTTTAGTTGACATCAATGCATAAAAACATAACAAGCAGGAGTAAGCCCTTTGGTTACTATAGCTTGCTCTGCCTTTCAACAAGCTGTTTTACTGATGCAACTGACAGTGATACAATAATGCGGGTAAAAGAAAGATTTTTGCTTCATCTTTAGCCACTGGTGAAGTTCTGGAAGACTGGAAGGGAGGCCAACGTTGTTCCATTGTTTAAGAAAGGTAGCAAAGACAAGCCAGACAACTACAGACCTGTGAGCCTGACATCAGTGGTAGGCAAGTGGATGGTGGAAATCTGAAACAAACATAATACTGGAGAAACTTAGCAGGTCTGGTGGCATCCATGGAGAGAGAAACTGCATGAACATTTCAAGTCCAATGTGACTGTTTTACAGAACTATGAGTCAGGTTTCCAGCTGAACGCTTAACTGGTATCCGTCTGAGATTAAGACTCAAATATGTAGCTTGCATCAGTTTACCATTGGATATTTATGCTCTTTATTTGGTGACATTTTTATGTTGAGCTGGGACGGAACAATAAGGTAAGGGATGTCTATAATAGAAATCAAACAATGCTATACGTTTTTTGCATCACTTTTAGATTAAAAAAAAAATCATTCTTCTGTTCACAAAGTTTTCTGTCTTCTCCATGAATATCATGGTAACTTTTATGGTGCACAATCAGGCTCTGAGGCAATCAAGATTTTATTGAATTACTTTTTGTGGATTTGCTGTCCTCCAGGCAGGGCATGCGTCTGTACAGAAATTCATAACGTGTGTTAAGTATTATAAATGTTCCACTTGTGAATGGCTCTGATCCAACCTGCATTTGCTTTGATCTCGAAGCTTTGTGTTCAGTATCTGTTAGTGCAAATAAAAAAAATGTTACGGTCTTGAAAAGCAATGTGCAAGAATTTGCAAGTGGAGACAGAATTGAGTGTTTTTTCAAAATCATGTGCACAGTATTAGATTCAGTAATGAATCAGTGCAAAGAAGTGATAAGAATCAAGCTAGAAATCAATCAGACTTGAGCGTGAGATTTGAAGGGCTGGATTTGGCAAATAGTTCCTGCAGGAATGATGCTGTCACAAAAGAGAGACGAATACTGTGAAATGTCAAGGAAGTAAGTTTACCGATATAATTAAAGTGAAATATATATGGAAGTTAGGAAAGCACAAATAGATTACTAGGGATTGTTTAGCAATCAGAAGCTAATTTGGTCTGTAGCACAAAGGATAGTAGAAAATCAGTTTGCCAGGACAAAGATGCTAAATGCAGTTGAGAGAAATCGAGCAATTATGTCCTGAAGAAAGTAGACAGCCGTATGCATCATAGTAATACTTGTAGGGTGGTGTATAGTTGCAACTTACTTGGAACCAGAGGAACATTTTTCGAGAATATTTTGAACAGACACGCACCGGAAGTTAGTGTAATAAATGATTTAAACGTAAAATAAATAATGTAAAGACTGTAAATAGCATCTATTATGAAAATACTCAAAGATAGAGGTGGCAGAGTAATGCACTGCGTAGACTTACTATTTGGGAAAAGAGGATTATATATCAGACAACTGTAAATTGTACTAGGTTGGCTGGTAGCCCAAAGAATACAACAATGTTGCTTTCATATATAATTGGGAATCTTTCCAGATTAAAAATGATCCAGAAGAGACCAGCCACACAAACCATGTAGGGACTGAAAGACATGCAATTAACATTGAGACAGTAGAAATTTATCGAAACCATACACCTAAGATCTTAGAGGACACAGATTTACTACCCTCTGAGAGAAAAACTTTCTCCTCCTATCAATTCTAATTGGGTGGCCCCTCCCTGTGAGATTATTCCCTCATGTCTTAGACCTTTCCACAAGGCAAAACGGCCTTTCCATATCTCCTCTGTCAAGTTCCCTTAGAGTCTTATGTTTCAACATGGTCACCACTTAATTTTTCTAAACTCTAGTGAGTACAGGCCCAACTTACTGAACTTCTCATTAGAAAATCTCTGCAAGCCTGGGGTCAATGCAGTGAATCAATTTTTGACCGCCTTCAATGCCAGCATATCTTTCTTGGGAACATCGCCACCTGCAAGTTTCTCTCCAAGCCAGTCACCATTCTGACTTGGAAATATATCACCATTCCTTCAAGATTATTGGGTCAAATCCTGGAACTCTACTCCCAATGCAGGTATTGGTGTACCTAGGTGGATAAATGCCCTGGGCCTGTTCAAGTCCATATTTGGATGTTGTGGGAGGCTAGGGAAGAAATTGCAGAGGCTTTTGGAGAGATTTTTGCTTTATCTTTAGCCACTGGTGAAGTTCTGGAAGGGAGGCTAATGTTGTTCCATTGTTTAAGAAAGGTAGCAAAGACAAGCCAGACAACTACAGACCTGTGAGCCTGACATCAGTGGTAGGCAAGTTATTGGAGAGGATACTGAGGGACAGGATCAACCAACATTTGGATAGTCAAGGTCTGATTAGGGATAGTCAGCAGGGATTCGTGCACGGGAAGTCGTGTCTGACAAATCTTTGAGAGTTTTTCAAAGAGGTAACCAATAGGATAGATGAGGATAGGGCAGTGGATGTTGTCGAAATGGACTTCAGTAAGGCCATTGACAAGATCCCACACAGCAGACTAGTCATGAAGGTTAGGTTGCATGGGATCTAGGGAGAGGTAGCTAATTAGATTCAAAATTGGCTCGATGGTAGCAAGCAGAATGTGAAGTTTGAAGGTTGTTTCCTGGTCCGGAGGCCTGTGACTAGTGGTGTGCCACAGGGGTCGGTGCTGGGACCTTTGTTATTTGTCATTTTCATAAATGATCTGGATTTGAATGTACAGGCATGATTGGTAAGTTTGCAGATGATACAAAATTCGGAGGTATCGTTGATAGTGAGGTATCTTGATCAGATGGGAAGTGGACTGAGGATTGGTAAATGCAATTCAATACAAATAAGTGTGAAGTGTTACACTTTGGAAAGTCAAATCAAGGTAGGACTTGTACAAGGTAGGACTTGTACAAGGTAGGACTTGT
>NC_063342.1:67761777-67788972 GCF_021869965.1 Rhincodon typus
CTTGTACAAGGTAGGACTTGTACAAGGTAGGACTTGTACAAGGTAGGTCCGGAAGAGTGTTGTGGAACAGAGGGAGCTAGGAGTACAATAACATAGTTCATTGAAAGCGGTGTCATAGGTAGACAGAGTAGTGAAGAAGCCAGTTAACATGCTGACCATCATCAGTTGACATGTTGAGTTGGGATGTTACAGTTGTATAAGTCATTGATGAGGCCGCACTTGGAGTATTGTGTACAGTTTTGGTCACCCTGTTATAGGAAAGACATAGTTAAACTGGAAGGTGTGCAATGAAGATTTATGAGGATGTTGCCAGGACCAGTAGGCCTGAGTTATAAGGAGAGGTTGGCCAGGATAGGACTTTATTCCTTGGAATGTACGAGAATGGGGGGTGACCTTATTGTCATGAATAAAATCATGAGGGGCATAGATAGAATGATTGCATATAGTCTTTTTTCCAGTAATGGGGAATTGAAAGCTAGAGGGCTTAGGTTTAAGGTGAGAGGGGAGAGATTTAAGAAGGACCTGATGGGCAACTTCTTCACACGGAGTGGTATGTATATGGAATAGGCTACCAGAGAAAGTGGTTGAGGCAGGTACAATAGCAACATGTAAAAAAAATTTGGATAGGTACATGGATGGGAAGGGTTTAGAAGGATATGGACCAAATGTGGGCAGTTGGAACCAGCTAAGTGGGCACCATGGTCAGCATGGACCAGTTTGGGTCGAAGGGCCTGTTTCCATTCTGTATAACTCTAAGACTGTAAGTAGACTGTGCTGTAAACCCATTTTGGGGTCTAGGTTCTGGCCCAGACATCAGTGAAACACAACAATTTGGATGCAGTTCCATTTAATGTGGTACACCTTTATTATTCAGTCACAACAACACCGTTCCTGAGAAGCCCCATGAACTTAGGTCTGTCTCAGATAGTCAATCAATCACAGATCTCCAGGTGAAATTTGTAAGCAATGTCCAAACTGCTGCAACTACTCGAGCAGCAAGTTGTTTACAAACTGCGTTTTTAGTACCCATTCTCCGTTTAAAGTCATACAGCAAACTTTTTATTAACTAATACCTATGGAACTAGGCGTGTGCCAGTTATAAAATATTCCAGTTGATCAAAATGACCACATAATCAATGTAAAATCACACACTAAGTAATAGGAATATAATGCAGGGGCGTATACACATCACTGTTATACTTCATTGTTAGCATAAATTAATTAAATAATAATGCAACTTTGCTGTAAATAAAACTTACCAACAGAGAGCCTTTAGACTTGCACCCTTAACTGACTACTCGGACATTATGGAGATCCGATAATGCAGTAAGCTTCTAGTATTTTGGGTATATAATTTTTGACAGATATCAAGGATATCAGATAAAACAAAGTTTGATGTATCTGGATTTGACCCATTTAATTGGGTTTCAGTTACATCACTGTTCAAAGACACCCCCAGATATATACTCTCTGACCTGTCTTCAAGATTATGCTTGAAGAAATCTGACAATAAAGCTGATGTTACCTGCAGCCCCCTTAACATTTCCTTTATGGTTACAGAAACAATGGAGTACAGTTTCTGAAATTGTTTTGGAGACTTCTGGCAAAAATCTGTGGATCTTTGCATCCTACCTTCCTGTTCTTGTACCCACAATGCAGTTCTTCAATCAGGATGCCAATTTCTTCTTTGCCCGTCCCACAATGAGACAAACCTAGCAAGCACAACTTCACCACAGCCAGTTTACATTCCTGAATAGGGAGTAAATAAATGGAAGTAATTTACATTTTAAAAAATGTTCATGCAATAATGCTTAGCTTATAGAACTTCTGTGTGTGTATTGGCTTATACTACAAAGTAGTATACTGAACTTTCGAACAGGTTTCAGTAAAGTTCTCGACAAATGGGTACTAATTCGATTCAATTTTGGGATGTTCAAGGCAAGTCCTGGGAGTCTTAGACTTGTAACTAAATACCCCAATGGAAAGTAGTAGTCAATAAAGCTAATATGATGAACTTCATCACGTAAACAGGAGAATAAAGTAAACGTACAATGCCTTGTACATTTTTTCTGAAGAAGGGTCTAGGCCCGAAACGTCAGCCTTCTTGCTCCTCTGATGCTGCTTGGCCTGCTGTGTTCATCCAGCTCTACACCTTGTTACATCAATGTACAATGCTGTCGTCTAACTGCAAATTAATACCTGTCAGAATCTGCCTTACACAAGAAAGACATCCAAGTACAGAGACAATGCAGAAATGAGTTGCAAGGCTTTACCTCAATTTTTTGATAATTGTTACAGAAAACACTGGATAGCTTGGGGGATAAAAGCTGTCTCATAATCTAGCTGTGGAATATAAGACAAACATGATACAGTTTGAATAATATCGCTTAAACTAAAGCAAGTAGAACTAGGGAGACAGGATAAAATTAGTAAAAGACTGTTAACTGATAAGAGAATGGTGAATGTGTGGAGTAAATTACAATGCTAAATAAATTAGAGGAGGCATTCAGTGCAATCCCTCCGTTTAAGCAATTGAATTCCACAACGACAGGATGTTAAAATCTCTGCAGATGCTTGAGCCTGATTGGTGTTTTATTCAGTTATGCTGTTGTGAATGAGACGGTTAGCCCCAGGAGCTTCACTGTGGTGCTCTTTCTGTAGTAATAATACAGATTTGAGTTGAGAATTTATATCTAAATAAGAATTATATTGAGTATTATGTTTACTAGGCAAAGTTTTGGATAATTAATTTCTTATTTGTGTACGTTAGAGGTCATGGTGGAAAGTTGAATGAAAAAAAAACGGCTTGTACTTCAACTATGAGGTTTAAACCTGGTTATTATACTCAAATGTAATTCTGTTTCTGAGCTGTGTAGGTCATTGAAGAAAATGGCGTTCGAAGGGTGCTGGTGTTACCTCAACAGCCAGAATTTCATCCTGGCAGTCATCCACCAATACATCCTCATCCTTATATGCCTCCATTTCTTCCTCCACCTGTCCTACCACATCATCAAATGTACTCTACGGGACCAGGAGATGCTGCAGCACCATATGTTGCACAGCATCATCCTCAGCATTCATATGCAGAGCAAGGTAAGAGCTATGAATTTTAAACCTCTTTATATCTTCTCATTCACCAGCTGTGCAGAAAATTTGCTGCTAACACCCTACCAACATAAATCTTGAAATGCTAGTAAGTCAACAAGAATACGCTTTTGATAGTCATATGTTTAATTTTGTTTTTTTCACTGTCTTTATTGGGGGAAATAAAATGAGTTAAATAATCTGGCCTATTTTGACAGAAAAAAATATTTTTATATCAGCATTTTATAGAATGAAAGAAAACCTGTATCTTTCTGACTAAAGAAGACTAGTCTTAAACAGGTTAAGCAGAAACTGAGTGTTACGCTGTACTGCAAATATTTGTCTTTAACTTACAATGTCACAATATCCAGTTCAACATCAGATGCTACTAGTCACAGAATTTTGTATCTGGCATTGCTGATTAAGGTTCCATTGTAAAAGCCAAAATAGAATTTTGGAGTGAAGCTCTCTGTATAAGCTAAAATTTCAAACAAATGGGAATTGGCATTGCACAGCAAAGGAATGGGATAAAACTGAGAAACCTTGTTTTTACAACAGTTAATCAGCTGAGTATTTAGGAACTATGCCTAAATGTTTTGAGTTGTGTTGGCAACCTGAAGCCTGTAAAGCATGAAGAAGTACTCAAGCGTGTAGAGTATGTTGGTATGAAGGAAGTCGTGCTGGGCTGACAATGCTCACCAGAGAGAGAGAGGCTGGCTCCATAAGTGATAAGTCAGAAGAGTAAACAAATAAATTATTTGTTTTTTTGCTTCTGTTAACTACAATGATTCATATTCACTTGAAGTGTTAATATTTAACATCAATTTAATTTCAAACATGCATTTGCGCCTTAACCATTTCCTAAAATCAAACTATTATATAGCACAGAAACAGACCATTTGTCTCATGATGTCAATGTCCCTTTTAATGAATTGTCTAGTTTGTTTCATTCCCTTGCTTTTCCTCCATGCCTCTGAAATGTTTCCCCTTGTCATGTGTCCAACCAATTCCCTTTTGAATACTTGTCCCTGTGTCCACAAAGCTCCCAGTTCAGTTTCAAGTATCTAGTTTTCATCGTGGGTGCGTTTTTGCTCTAATTTAGAATTCAGTTCAATTAGTTTTCACTTCAACTGCCCATACCAAACTTTTTTGGGTACATTACTTGTTCATGGCAGGTTTCTGTAATTCATTATAATTCCAGGTGGATACCCTGAACTGTTATGCTCCCATTTTAAAAGGGATGAACTGGTTCACTTGGTTCACTTTATTTATTATCCCAACCCCCTGGTTGGCTGCAGCGAGGTTGATTTTAAAAAGAATTCCTTCTCTTGTGGGTACATTCTGCGCACACAGGCACGCACACACGGTCATAGAGTTATACAGCATGGAAACAGACCCTTTGGTCCAACTCGTTTGTGTCAACTAGTTGTCTTAAACTGATCGGTCGCATTTGGCCAATATCCCTCTTAAACCCTTCCTATTCATGTAGCCATCCAGATCCCTTTTAAATGTTGTAATTGTACATGCCTCCATACACGTACCACCCTCTGCATGGAGAAGTTGCCCCTCGGGTCCCTTTTAAATCTTTCCCCTTTCACCTTTAAACCTGTGCCCTCTGGTTTTGGACTCCTGTACGAATAGACCTTGGCTATTCATCCTATCCATGTCCCTCATGATTTTATAAACCTTGCAACATCCTTGTAACTCTTTTCTGAACCCTTTCAAATTTCACAACATCTTTCCTATTGCAGGGAGACCAGAATTGAATGCAGTATTCCAAAAGTGACCTCACCAATGTCCTGTACATCTGCAACGCGACGTCTCAACTCCTGTACTCAGTGCACTGACCAATGAGGGCAAGCATGCTAAATGCCACCCTGTCTACCTTGGACTCTGCTTTCAAGGGCCAATGCAATTGCACCCCTAGGTTTCTTTGTTCAGCAACACTCCCCAGGGCCTTAACATTAACTGTATAAGTCCTGCCCTGGTTTGCCTTACCAAAATGCAGCACCTCACATTTATCTAAATCAAACTCCACCTGCCACTCCTCGGCCCATTGGCCCATCTGACCAAGATCTTGTTGTACTCTGAGAGAACCTTCTTCACTGCCCACTAAAGCAGCATTTTTGGTGTCATATGCAAAGTTATTAACCATGCTTCTTCTATTCACATCCATATGGACACTGCAGTTGCCTGTGGCGGGGCCAAACTGTTTCTATGCCACCGCAGCTGTTACTGCTGCTTTGGCCCAACTGTGACCCCATTGTCATTCAAGCATGTGACCAAGGGCCTGGGAATTAAAATACATCCTTACCCAGACATGACAGTAGGGGCCTGCTCAAACGCGTTGGCCACTGCCGTCGGCCCACTAGCCATTGTCAAGGCCTCCAAGATGTACAGGAAGGAGATATTTCGTTTGGTCTGAGCGGGCGGTGCACTTGGCCCTGGAGAAGGGTCTCACTGTGGGCGGGATCTATTTACCAGTTGACCCTCTGGGGGTTATGATACAAAAGGTCATGATCTCCAATGTCCCGCCCTGTGCCAGTGAGATTCTCCTCCCCCATTTACAGCTGTTGGGGGAGTTGCAGTCAGGGATTGCACCCATCCTGCTCGGACTGAGGGTCCTGAGCCTAAAACATGTCTACTCCATTTGGCCCCAAGTTTTCGTTAGCTTGACCCCTGAGGTGGTGACTGAAGGACGAGGGCGTGGCCTGCTGCACCTTCTCATGGCAGATGGCATGTGGTGTTGCCCGTGTAAGGAGTTAGGGCATGAAGGAATTGCCCCACCTTGAAGGCCGCCAAAGCTACACCAGCAGCTGCTGATGGCACTGCTGTTCCCACTACAACGGCACAAAGATAACACCTAGAGCCCCGCCAGCAGGGCCTGAGCCAAAGGCCACAGTTACTGCAGCCTCTGGTGGGGATTAAAAGAAACATAGAAACTAGGAGTGGGAGTGAGTCACTCCATTCTTCGAGCTGCTCTGCATTCAATGTGACCATGGCTAATCCTGTATCTCAACACCATATTCCTTCTTTCTGTCTGCAACCCTTGATCTACGTTCTTTCTAAGCTGCGTGCACAGCCACTTCTACGGTCTGTGTGTAATGGTGAGCTTGCTGATACGATTAGCAGATTGACTTCTGGTTCCAGAAGTCACTGATGTGCACAGACCTTAGAGTTCTGTGCTGAAGTCAAAAAATTACGGTAAGGAATATTCATCACTACCCGGACTTTTTGATGGTGGGCGTGCTTTAAGGAGTCTGTGTATTACTTGAAAAATTCTCAGCCTTTGACCTTGAAACCACAGTATTTATAAAGTACATCATGTACAATTCAGTTTCTGGTCAGAGGTGCCCCAGGCTGTTTGCAATGATCAGTTAAGTGATGATAATGCCATTGAATATCAGATCTAGGTTGTTAGAATCTCCCTTATTAGAGATGGTCTATGCCTCGCAGTTGTGCAGCACAAAAATGACTTGTTGCTTATTTGTCCAAACCTGAATGGTATACAGCTTTTGCTGTATTTCAGCAGATAATACTTCAATTTCTGAAGAGGTGTGAACTCCACCTCAGTTCTTTAAGTTGGAGGGAAGGACATTGATGAGGCAACTGAAGTAGTTAGGGCTGAGGATACAATCCTGAGAAACTCCTTCAATCATACATAACATCAAAGTACTATGCATGCCAGAAATCAAAAATAAAAACAGAAAGTGTTGGAGGAACTCCAGAGGTTTGGCAACATCTGTGGGGAGAGAGAAACAGAGCTAACGTTTTGAGTCTAATGTAATTCTTCTTCGGTGACCTTCACTTGGTCACCGATCAATCTCTGATTCTTCCCTTTCCTTCCTTGATTTCACTGTTTCCACCAAGTCTCATAGTTACCTCAACTCTGCTTCTTCACATGCAGTTTCCTGCAAGGACTCCATTCATTCTCCCAGTTACTCTGCATCTGTTGGGATGAGGCCACCTTCCACCAAGGTGTCTGAAATCTTGTACTCTTTCCTCTACCAAGGATTCCCCTACTGTGGTTGACAGGGCCTCAACCATGACTAACCTATCTCTCGCACTTCTGCCATCGTCCCTTTCCCTCCCTCCAAAATAACAGTAGGGTTTGTCTTGTCCTTACTTTCCATCACACTAACCACCACATTCAAAGGATCACCTGTGCATTCGCCTCCTCCATCCTCACTTCCAAGGCCCCAAGTGCAACTTCCAAATGTAGCATTGTTTTACTTGTATTTCTTTAGATGTCCTTTCCACTGGCAAGACCAAATGCAGACTGAGTGACCACTTTGTGGAAGATTTATACTCTGTCCATATTACCCAGACCTTCCAGTTGCTTGCCATTTCAATAAGCCACCTTGCTCCCATTGCAAACATTTCTATCCTTGGCCTGCTAATAGCATCTGAAGAGTCATACTAGACTTGCAATGTTAACTCTGTTTCTGTTTCCAAAGGTCTTACTAGACCTGTTGAGTTTTTCCAGCACTTTGTTTTCATTCCTTCAACGATGTCTTGGGATTAAGTCAACTGACCCCCAGTAACCATAATCATTATCCTTTGTGCTAGGTATGTTTCCAGCCAAAGGAGAGAGTTTCCCATTGACTCCAGTTTTGCTAGGTCTCTTTAATGCTATAGTGATCAAATATTACTTTTGATGTCAACTGCAATCACTCTCACCTCACCTCTTGAACTTCATTATTTTGTTCACGTCTGAACCAAGGATCCAGGAAGATCTGGCCCTGCTGGAAACCAATATGAGCATGTTATTACTAAGTAATTCTATCAATTCAATGATTAAGTGTAGGCTAATGGGGTAATTGGCCGGATTAGAATTGTCATAATTTATGGACAGAACATACTTGGACAATTCTCTACATCATGTAGGTGCCAGTATTGTAGATGTATTGGAGCAGCTTGGTTAGGAGTGCAGCTAGATTTTGCTGCATATTTTCAGCAACATAGTGGTGATAGTGTATGGCCCATCATTTTAGATGTAGCTAGTGTGTTTCTGCCTTTTCCTATTAGAATACAGAGAAAATGGAATTGGCATCCGTGATAGTGAAAACCTCAAAAGGAGGTTGAGATTGGTCAGCCATTGGCTTTCCTGGCTGAAAATAGTTGCTACTGCTTCAGCCTGGTCTTTTGCACTGGCATGCTGAACTTCACTTCTTTAAAGATGTCAGTGCTTTGGAGGCACTTCCTCTGATTAATTGTTTACTTGTCCATTGTCCATGACTGGATCTGACAGGATTGCTGAGCTTTGTTCTGATCCACTGGGATTGTGCAGTGATACTGCGGGAGATCAGTTATTATATGTTGAAGTAAATCTTATCCTACATATTTGTATCAACATTATTTTAAAAGGAATTTAATCTGTCTATACTTTATTGCATTTCAGAATCTCATCCCTCTCATGGGAGGTCCAACTTTATCCACAGAGATGAAAGGACTAGCAAAGCTTATGAGCGTTTACAAAAGAAACTGAAAGATCGACAAGCTAATGGATCGAAAGATAAGATGAACAGCCCACCATCCTCTCCCCATAAGTCTCCCACCAGTGAAGAAAATGAAGGTACTGTGGGGGCATCCACAAGATTGGTGAAAAATATACATGATAGGAAAACACAAAGCGCACCTGAAATCAGTACATTATATGTGAATGGCAGTTCTTTCCAAGTAATAAAAAATGTTCCAAGGGCTGAATAACCTACTCCTGTCTGAATATGCAGTTAAACTAAATTTCAGGTAATAATTAGGTAACTTCCTGAGAGTATTCTTTAAAAAATTTTAACAATAAATAAATAGTAAATTACTAATAAAATGCACAAAGAGCATGATGCTCATAGCAAATATGAGTGAAAATGTATATGACAGAGTCTTGAAAGGAGTATTGTTAGGATGTTAAGCTGGGCTGGACTGAACTTAATTAAGCTGCATTTCCAGTATTCCCAATATCTTCGATAAAGCTTTGAATTATTTTCCTGCATGCAAGATGCTCTGTAAATTCTTGATCAACATCTATCTTCTAACCTATATCCAAACTTTTTAAACATGTTCTTTAAAAGCAAGGAGAAACGCTTGAGTTATGGTCAGGAATGTTTCACCTGAGATAGTGTTGAGAAAGTATACAAAGCAATTGCTAGAATAGTTCTTTTGAGAAGATTTAACTTCTAGGAATCAGAGAGTAGTGAAATTCAACTTTAGCATGTGGTCTCAGCATAGCCACAGCAGTTTAATGCCAGCAATCTCAGAGAGAGGAAAGAATTCCTCTGAGCCTTTCTCACTCCTTCGAATTTCCCCATAATTTGAGTAGACTACTTTGTACCCAAAAGTCTTTTGGTTACAACTGGGTGTTTGGCACATTTGGCTGGAGAATGTGCAGCTGCTAATGTGGTAACTCTTAGGAAGAGTCAGCTTGGCACTGAAGGGGACGTTGTGACTAAAACCAAGCTACTTGTTCATAAAGAAGGGATGTGGACTATGCTGCCCTCTTTATATGCTGAAGACCTAGAAGTTATATTCCAAAATACAGTTGATGAAGAAATCACAGTCCACTAAAGGTGAGAGTGTATGTTACGTGGTACTGTGTTAGGTTGCTAGCCAAGTCAGTAAAATTACTTAGGACCCTCAAAACTGACTTTAAATGAAGGAAGTTTGTTATTTTAGCAGATGTCCGATGTAAACTGGATCTTTATACGCAAGGTTGGTAATAGCGTGGGGGTCTCCTGGCACCCAAAATAAAATCTCCGTCTGATTCAATGAATGTGCACCTATCTTAGCACTTAAGTATTTCATTTAAGATGAAGGTGATTTTAGCTTGGTTAGTCGGACAAGAATGAAGTGTGAGCAATTTTCAGTTTGGAACACTGCGCTTATCACCCTGTTTTCAACCTAACCATTCCAGCTGCAGTTTTGCCTAGCATTAATGCAATTATAATGCTAGTCAAGTTATTTGTATAAAACTATAATAATGATGATGATGATGAATAAACAGCCCTTTCACACTCGTCTCACAGACAATACTTTCCTTTTTCCTTCACCCTCAATAAAGCAGGGAGATTGTAGGAAGATGTGTGCGTGGATTAAATGACTGAAATCTCTATTTGCAATATTACATGTGTTAAATAGCTAAATTCAGGTAACATGAATCAAATGTATTCTGTAACAGTATCATGCATCCACAAATATTATTTGATTGTCCCAGAGGTTCAGCTATACACAGTCCAACTATAATGCAATTTCATTTCTTGGTCTTCATTACCCATGCTGTCGTAAACTTCCTTGGTGTCAGGAATATCATAAATCACACAAAATTAAGCTTTGAATTGTCCCACCCTCTAGCGTTTGAAGCATTGTGCACTGCCATTGTTCACAAATTATTCTTGCAGACAAATTCATTTCATTGCATCAAAGGTTGGCAGTGTGCATTTTTCTGCAGGTAGCAGTTAAAGAACAGTAAATGGGTGCTAAAGCTGAGGTGTCTTACTGTTGTTAGAACATTTTACTCTTCAACGACAGTGTTCTTGAGTGAACAATCTGTCCAGTGTTGTTTTACACAGTAGAGTTTCTGCAAAGGCCACTGACTTGAATAATGTTTCTTTGGTCAATTATCAATTGAAATGCAGGGTATTTTCTATATGAAGGCTGCGGAATTAATATGAGAAGTTATGTTTATACTTGGAACAGAATGGAACAGGAGTAGGCCTTCAGTCCCGAGAGATCATTTAACCAGATGATGGTTAATCTGGAGGACACATTTCATTCCTTAGAGGATACTAGTGAACCAAATTTTTTTGTTTGAAACTACAATTAGCAATAGTTAAATTGGCACCATAAGGCCAGATTTCTGATGCCATTTTATTGAGTTAACTTGGTGTTCTGCAATAATGGTCCAGTGGATGTTGCCACTACACCATATGATTCAACAGTATAATCAATATCTGACAAATGTGTGTTAATTTCAATCTTAAATTGCAGTTGACCATGCACAGCTTTTGAGAGTGAGAGATCTCTATATAGATTCTTTAATTTTATGTGTGAAAGCTACTTCCTGATTTCACTTTTGAATAGCCTAGATCTAATATTAAGATTGTGATCCTTTATTCTGGATTTCCCAACTGGAGAAAATAATATCTTTATATCAATCTTACAGAATCGCTATAATTTTAAAGACCTAAATTATATCAGATTAAATCCTTCTAAACTCACGGGATGTATACCAAGTTACAGTCTGCCCTAATAATTCAAATCTAATATTATTCTCGTGAATTTGTGGTATATCCACTCCATGCCAAGAAGAACCACTTGGGTGAGCTACAAACGAAGTAAGGAAACTTTCTCCAGTAAGATTCAGAATCTAATGGTCTATAAAAAAGAAAATAATATAATCTAGCCTTTAATCAAAAGACTGATTAATTTGCTCACCATAATAGAATGTCAGATAGATCTAGGTTTGCTATTGTTGATTAACTTAGGAGTACAACCTTAGACAGTATATTCACAACTTCAGTGCTTATGTATTGCTTCTTCAGGTCCATTCTTTACTTTAAATATAGTACATCAGGACCCTTTGTTCCTTGTGACCATTCAGTTTTTATGTATTGATTCTAAGTTTGGTAGTGTTTCAATAATAATAGAAAACAGTGATGATGCTAATGAGAAATGTGAAGTTTGACAACATGATTTTTTGGTTTTATAGAGGAAGATCCAGACACCAAAGCTTTTGAAGCATACCTGTCAAGTGTTGGCAAACCTGTGGTAAGTGACCTTTTTATATGCATTTGTAAATAAGGTACCAAGTTCTGGAAAAAAAATCATTTCATAAATTCTGTACAATTCATAAAACATCTATGATTTTGCAAAGTTTTTGAAATAAAATTTGCAAGACGTGTTTTTGCCCTTTGTACCATGAAACATGTTTTGCAAGCTGTCAAGGAAAGTGAATTTTTCAAGATTTTTTACTGATTTTGAGATTACCTGAAAACACATTAATGTTGCAGTAAAGATGTAATTTGAATAAAGTAAATGGTGGTTACAAAGATTTTTCCTATTTCACATATTTATATTTGCTGAGACTTGGTGTACAGATCTGCCTTTATTGCAACATGGCACATTGAAAGATGGTTGTGATTGTTGGAGGTCAGCCATTTCAGTTCCAGGACATTTCTGCAGGGGTTGTTTGGACTAATGTCCTCAACCATCTTTCAGATCTTCAGCAGTGACCTTCCCTCCATCATAAAGTAAGAAGTGGGGATGTTTGCTGCTGAGTGCATAATGATAAGCACCATTCACAATACCTCTGATTTAGCATCAGCATCAAAGTGAAAATGGAGCTGGTGGGCACGCATTCTCCTCTTGCCTCTGTTTTTAGACAATGAGCATTGTGTCAGGATTCCCTTCAGGTCTGAGGGAATCTGGTAAAAATGTGACAAAAACCCAAAAGGTAGGTTTGAATGTTCTTTCTCAGGGCATACTGAACGTTTTGGCCTTGGAGCATTCAGCGGATCGCTAATGGCAGCATTAAAACCTCAAAGACATCACCTGCAACATTGCCTGCATTTTCAACTCCGGTACTTAGCAAGGGCCTACCTGAGAATAGGAGCCCAAACCCACTAAATTTAGATGTATGCTTTTCTCATTAGATGAAGGCATGTCCAATACACTCTGCCTAATCTGGACTTCAGGGAGGAAAATTCCTGAAATAAGCTTAGCAACCTAATACCTCCCAAAACTTACAGCAGTCTACTGCATTTGCCACTTTTCAGAGGTTTGAACAGGTTATGACAAGTGTCTCTTTGTTGAGTCTGCAACATGCCTTGCTTGTCCTATATCCTATTTACTTTATTCCAGTGTTGTTTTTCATAGGTATCCGACATCCAGGCAAGAACAGTTGTACTCACATGGTGTCCTCCTTCAGCCACAAATAATGATGATGCTGATAGCGATATTGTACCTGAACCATGCAGCTTTGAAATTGCTATTTCTAGTAGTGGGAAGGATGGGAAATTCAAAGTTATTTATATGTATGTACAATTTTTTCACAGTATGATTAATAGCTTTTTTAAAATGTATAATATATTTCAAGCAGAGTATATAAAAGTTAATTATTGTAAACCGTGTGCATCATTAAATTAGTTTTATCTTGAATAGATGGTTTTGTAAGTTTTTATAAGTTCATTGCTGGATGATTGAGAAGACTGTTCTGACATCCTTTCTAAGAATTCTCTGTTCCCTGTTAATTAGACAAAATGATAGATTTTCTGACCACTGGTTATTTGAAAAAGCAAACTGGAAGCTCCAGTTGTGCAGTTGTGGAGTTGTATTAGTAATGAAAATCATTGCAATTTTTTTATTTGTTTTGAAAATAAGTTGGGTTTTGGCTAGTGTTTTTAAGTTAAAGCTAAATTAGTAGGTAGATTTATCTCTGATACTTGATAATCCATTATATAATTTAATGTACACAAGCTGAAACTGAATAATCGTGATAATTAAATAAAAATATTAGTTAAATGTATACAACATCACCTAAACAAACAAAAGCCAACAAACTGCGGTAATGGAAATCTGAAACAAAAACAATGCTGGAGGAACTCCGCAAATCTGGCAGCATCTATGGAGAGAAAGCAGTGTTACCTTTTTTGGGTCTATTGACCCTTCTTAAGAAGGGCCTACTTTATTTTAAATCTATTACTAAGTAATCTGCCATTGCATTACACAATGGAAATTGGGAGTTATTGTTCCCTCTGTTGTTGACTGCCTTTATCTCTGTTGCTTCTATATTCTCTGTTTCTGTTTGGTACTGTCACTTGCCTAACCTTAACTTTCCATCCAAACTTAGCAACGTCATTCCAAGGACAACTGGGAATAAACCCAGAAACCCTTCAGTTTCAACCAGTTTTGCACTTTTCCCTCCCCATCTTATCCTTCTTTTCTGTCTACTTCTGCTGAAGATTTCATTTGCTTTCAAAACGTGTTTAACGTAATTTAGAAAGTCAATTAGAATAATGCAAATAAATATTTTTCTGTCCTTCTCTGTTTAAATGCTTTTGTCCAAAGATTTTTTATTTGTACGTTTTTTTTTATCTGCATCTACATAACATGTTTTATGTTACTGCTGGCATTCAGAATATGTTTGAAGTTTCAGATATGAAGCTCGGAACATAATGGTTCTCCATTAGGGAAAACCCAGTAGATGGAGGAGGAAATGAGGATGGAAGGGTAAATCAGCATTGAAAGGCTCAGCTTCAGGAAAAGATTTCACAGGAGAACCCATTGATTGCTGTTTACATAAGCAGTTCATAAGGGGCATTTTAACCTTAATAAGACCTCTGGCAACTGTCTTGTCATCATAACTGACCTTTAGCATCTACATCAGCTCATTGATTTGGTGGTGTGTCTCTCCATAACCTCTAACACCCTAATTTAGACTGTACAAATTCAGCCAGTGATGATTGTTATGAGCCTTCTTTTCTTCAAGACCAAAGTATGGGTGATACTTTGTTAGTTGTCATCCATGTAGTCCTCAGCTGTTGATTCTAGACTTCAGGTGTCAAGAAGAGCCAGCAGTCTTAGCTATTGCTTTGAGCTGAACACAAAATGACTGCTTTGCCCATTTAAAGTTTTTGCATCCAATTTGATGCTGCAATACTGCAGGTTTCCTTCCTGTTCCTCCAGCCCCTGCCCCAAAAATACCATCTGTCAGTACAGGGTGTAGATAGTGCTGGGAGCCTTTAGCATGCAACAGTGTAGTCTCTGTGAACTACTGCCAAAAAACCTGACACAAGTAAGTGCAGCATTCAGTGCTAACTGAAACAGTGTCTTTGATAAATGTCACAATATGGTTTATAATTATCACTTCAATGTATTAAGAAATTGTTTTAAACCAAGCTAGCTAGTGCAGTTGCATGAAAATAGGTGTTGCCTGTAAATGTGCTGAAAAGTAAGGGTGAAAATTATGTAAGACACATGCGAATAATGTCTGCGAATTGTCAGTAAGTAATTTCCTATATTTTTGTCACTGTAGATTAATTTTTCAGTCTTGCTAAATATCATTTAAGTTGATATTTTAACTTCCCACAGTAAATGCTTGTATTTAATTTGGAATTTGATAGACCATTGAATTATTTAATTGCTTAAATTTCTTTTTTTTAAATTTGAAGAGGAAAAGACGTGAATGTCACATTAAAGGACCTAAAACCAGCCACAGAGTACCAGGCCAGGTTGGTATTTAATAATAAAGGATTTTAATTTTTTGGCTGATTAATATACATATGGTTTCATTCCTGTTCTATCTACTGATATCTTATACCTTCAACAGGAAAGTGAGCATCACTTTTTATTGAGCTGGGGCTGCTTGGGCACCCAACATTGTCCTCAACTTTTCACAGTGATGCATTCTTTGTGTGCATCTTGACAGAGAGTGTTTGCGCAGTGTTTTACTGAGAGTATCAAAAGCCCATCCTATCCTGAGTCAATGTTCATTACCAATGTTATACTCACCCAATCTTGGGTGTAAACACAGGGATAGCAAGCCAAACCAAATCAGCCTTGCTATCACTGGATTCACAACATGTGAAATTGAAACCTTTGTAAACCCTCAAAATTGCTAAATTGTTCCTAACCAGACTCGACAAAAAAACTGACCTTGGATACCAAGTTTATAACTTACATTATTAATAATGGATTATAAACTATGACTTTAGCAGAACACCGATGAACACGGGCAATCTAATTAATATCTAAGCCCAATCTTCATTGAATGCAACCCCCCCATCACCAACAGACAGACAGACACAGACATTTAAGGGACACAATTTAAAAAACAGAAGAATCATAAGTTCCCAGTTCAGTAACCATTTCAATGTTAAATATCAAGCCTTCATGAAATTCGATAGGTTGTATTACAGGTATGTAGGATCATATCTTGCTTGAATTCCAAAGTCACTAGTCAATGCAAACGGCTTCTGCTGACCCCTGGAGACATTTCCTTATTCCTTATAGACTGGAGTTTCTTTTCTCAGGATTTTCAACTCGAGAGATCAAAATCAGAAACCCAGTCCAGCAGCTTCCATAGCAACACTGCCTGTTTCCCAAAAAACCGAGCCCAAACCAGTTCACCCTTTGGTTTCTCTTTCTTTTTCAGCTTTGTCTGTGGTTGGCTGGCCAGCACCAGTTCTCACTTGATTGACTAATTTAACATTCAACCAACTTCCATTCCCCGAGCATTGCAACATTTTGGTACCGAATCATCTAAAATATTGTTAGAGCAGTACATAAACTGCATTATCTTTCCAGGCCCGTTCCCAACAGCAAACATAAGTCCTTTGTTCTCTACTTTTTTTAAGAAAAAACAAACTGCTGTTCACAGTTCAAAGTTCAATACTTAACTGCAACTCTCAGTTCCACATCAAAAATGAAAACAAACAAAAAAAAATGATAGTCCCAACAAGAGGCACTCATCACATATAATGCTCCTAATGTCTGTAATTAACTAATTCAACACAGTGACAACCAAACCTGAATCTTATGACTGAATAGTTTCATCACATACTAGTTAATTGACTTCAGCATTAAAAGAGCCAAAAATTGTGATTTTTAAAAGGAAATAATCATTTTGAATAAGTGAATTTATAATGTGAGAACAATATTACATATTTCAAACTATTCACAGCTGGTCAGAAAATTTCCTTTTAGGAACATAGGAACAGGAGTATACCAATCAGCCCCTGAAGCCTGTTTTACCTAATAATGAGATCGTGTATTTTTGTTTGTCATTTTCTTAAATATTAATTCTTGGTACGTCATTATCAACAAAGTCAGCATTTACTGCTCATCCTTATTCAGCTTATCTGTTATTGAAATCTTTAACGTATCTTTACGTTAATCATTCCACTGACTGACCTCCACATTCTTTGCAAACTTGGAAGGCATTCAAAACTTTTAACTGTCTTAATTCACATTGACTCTTGCTCACCTATCTCCCCTGTGTTTGCTGACCTACATTGGCCCCTTGTCAAGCAATGCCTTGATGTTAAGATTCTCAGCCTTATTTTCAAATATTTTCATGACTTTGCCTCCCTTTAGCTTTGTAATCTCCTCCAGAACTACAACTCCAATAGATCTGTGTTCACCAATTTTGGGCTGTTTCACATTCCCAATTTCATCCCTCCTTTCATGGCAGCCATGCCTTCATCCACCCTAAACTCTGAAATCCACATTCTATATCTTTTGCTCCTCACGTTCCTCTTTTAAAATGCTTCTTAGAACCTACCTGTTTCACCAAATTTTTCATTCTCTGATTTCATAGCTATTTTTGTGGCTCAGTCAAATTTTGTCCCATAATACTCCTGCACTCCTGAATGATTTATTACTTTGAAGGCATTATATACATGCAAGCTTTTTCTTAATATTTGTCCAATAAATATGATGTTACTGGCAAGGCCAGCATTTATTGCCTTTACCAGATTGGCCTTCACAAAGTGGTAAAGTGCTGCCTCCTCGAGCCACTGAAGTCTTTATGGTAACATACAAGTCAAGAGTTTGAGGATTTTGACCAAGTCGTGATAAAGGAACAGCTAAGCTCCAAGTTAGAATTGTGAGAGATCGGAAGGGATATTGCAGATGGTGGTGTTCCTTTGCACCTGCTGCCCTTGTTCTTAAAAATGTTAGAGATTAAGGATTTGGAAAATACTGTCAAAGGGGCCTTAGTGATTATTATAGAATCCCTGAAGTGCACAAAGAGACCACTGGTCCATCGACTGAGCACCAACCCTCCAAAAAGTGATGCATCCAGACCCTGTGACCGCACTTCTCCCGTGGCTGACCACCTAGACTGCACATCCCTGAACACTACAGGGCAATTTTGGCCAATCCACCTAAACTGCACATCTTTGGACTTTGGGAGGAAATCAAAGTAGATATTTAAGGTGGTGAATGAGGTGCCACTCAAGCTCATCCACACAAGTGGAGAGTATTCTATCATGCTTCTGATTTGACTCATATAGGCAGGCTTAGGGAAGCTAGAATTTAAGTTATTAAAGCTGCTTCAATATCTAAGGAATTACAATTGATACAGAATCATATGATTGCCAATAAATGCAACATTTCCACTTCTGACCTTTTATTGAATGAAAGATCATTAATGAAGCAACTAAAGATAAATTTGAGCAAAAATGTCCTAAGGCTGAGGCAATTGGCCAGTAACAGTCACAACTTTCTTCGTACAAATGCTGGAATCCCATTGACTTCAATTTTGCTCAAACTCTTCGCTGCCTTCGACAGAGTGCAGCATCGTCAATCATAAGGGCAGTCACTCTCAGCACCCCTCTAGAGATCTCTCTTGTTCATGTTTAAACCAAGGCTGTAATGAGGTCAGGAGTTATTGACCCTGCTGGAATTCAGCATGGCGTCCGTGAGCAGCTGAGCAAGTGCTGCCCATTACACCTATACTAAAATGATGGCATCTCTTTAATTTCCCTGCAGATTTGTTCCTCTACATCCTTCCATTAGTTGGTGATATATAGACCACACCAAGCAATGTAAAAGCTCTAGTCAATTTGGTTCTGTCCTTGAATCCCCAGGGACATCCTCTTCGTGCAGCACTGCAATGCTTTCCTTAACCAATACTGCCATCCCTCCTCCTCCTCATTCATTTCCTATCTTTTTTTGAAAACCTTGTACCCAGGAATTTTTAAACACCTAGTCCTGCTCATCCTTAACCCATGTCTTTCTTATTGCCACAGAACTATCATATTTCCACTGGCAATCTGCATCTGTAACTCCCCAGTCTTATTAAATATACTTCATGCATTCACATATCTGCACATTGCTGCTTTACACTTCTTAGGTTTCTACCTACTCTGTCATTATTAACTTGCTACTGTTGATGCTATTGCTGTCCGTCTATCCAAAGTATTTTATGCACCCAAACTTTAGTTTCTAATATTCTTTCTTGATTCCCACATTCTTGCCAAGTTGGCTTAAAGCCCTTCCAATCATATTAGCAAAAAGCCCTGTTCAGAACTTAGTCCCAGTTCTGGTCAGGTCCTACCCATCCAGCTTGTACAGCCACAATATTCCCCAAAATCATTGCCAGTGTCCCAGGAGATTTGAGCTTAGTCTTCTGCACAACCTTTTAAGGCTTGCATTCATCTGCTTTATCTTCCAGTTTCTGTACTCACTCAGACATGGCAGTGGGAATTACCTAGAGATTACTACATTTGAGCTTCTCCGTTCTAATTTTCTACCTAGCTTCCTAAATTCTGACTGCAGGGCCACATCTTCCTACCCAAGTCACTGGTACCAATGTAGACCGGTGACTTCTGGCTGTTTATCTTAACCCAGCAAAATGTCCTACATCTGCTCCGTGACATCCTTGACTGACCAGGCAACATGCCATTCTGGAGTTATATCTATGGTCAAACAAACATCTGTCTGTTCCCCTAACTAATGAATCTCCTAGGACTGTTGCTGTTCCTCCCCTAATACAGCCACACTGCTCCTGGTGCCACAAATGTGGCTTTGACTGCACTCCCTTGAGAAACCAATGCCGTTGTCAGCTTCCAAAATGAAAGCTGCTTTGTGAGTGGGACCCCAGTGGACCACTGTATTACTTCTTGTTTCTCTTGGTATGTCTGGCAGTCACTCATGCTGCCTCTAGTCCCTTAGGTTGTGGTGTGACCAGCTCTCTGAAAGTGTTATCTACATAACTGTCAGTATTGTAGATACACAACAGTGACTCCAGCCACGACTCAAACTCTGAAACCCAGAGCTCAAGTTTCTATGATAGACAGCATTTCCTGAACATGTCACCTAGGACACTGGTAGGATACATGAATTCCTACAGGCCACACATTCCACTTGACAGAACTGCACTGCTGTGTCATCACTCTGCTTCTTTTATGTTAACTTTATTCTGCTTTGATTTACTTTTTTTTAGTTTATGTTGTCTATGACTTTTACTTATTCCTGATGTTTTTCAAGTACATCTAAGTGTTGTCACTTCCTTTAAAAAAAGGTACAGTTTTCTAATTTGCAGCAATTTAAAGACCATCTGTAATAGCAGTTTCGTAACACCAGTGAGCTTTTATTAAAAAAAAAAGCAGAAGAAAAATGCACCTTCTCCCACCATTCACTGAACTCATTCAGCACACTTTATTTCTTGCAGTAGACCTTCCTTAAAGATCTTGTGACAATGCTGTCACTTTAAAAGGTTATTTTGTCCTGGGTTTTGTTTTGAAGAGAGGTTGTAGAAGCAAAGGTTTAGAACTGGCTTCTGGAGACAGCCCAAGTCAACAATTTAGGATGCCTTTAGGTTTTTTCAAAACAGTTGTAACAATGGAAGGGGAGTGGTCAGTGCTCACAGACCAGGCCTTCTAGTTTTTAGTTGTAGCAGTCCGAAGCTGTTTGGGGTCCCAGAAGGGTTGGAAGCTTCAGTAAATTATTCCTAGCTGCTGCATTCTCTGAAATCTTTCTTGATGTTGTTTCCTCCTGGATTAGGGGACTGCATGTAAGAACCTGTATCTGAATTTACCTTTTTTTAACCAAGGGATGTGTTTATGGGATGTTACTATATTGGAACAGTTAATTAGTAATTAGTATTGTATCTATTATTTGGTTAAGTTTTTACTAGTTAAGTTATTCTAAATTCTTGTTTCTTTTATTTGTATTTTAATTGTGTTCTGCTTAATATTGAGTAGTTTGACCATTTGCATCACACCTGGAACATGCACTTCACATCTACCTTTAAAATAAGAAATAGTTAGGGTCTAGGCTACCTTCTTAAAATATTTTGAGGGGGTCTGGTCTGTTCCATAACAAACTGGGCGGCTCTTGGTACGATCGAAATCTGCAATTCCAATTTGGGTTTATGATTGTTGGACTCAAAGGCGGCGAGTGGCAGATGTTAGTGTCGTTTGTTTCGCGTGTTGAATTTGGTTGTTTTGAAAAAGGCATGCTGTGTGTAGTAATGGCTCTTTCAATCACTAAGAGTTTTCTGGGGGTGGAAGAAGTGACTTTGGAAGTTTTCCAAAAAGTGAGCAAGGCACTTTTTGGAAGAATTGGCTCTCAAGCTGGAGTTGGGGTTGTCTTTGTGAGAGAAGGGGAGGTAATTGCAGCAATAGCTCAACATTTAAATTTGCTGGAAATGCCATCAGAATCTTTGGAAATGGCTAGAATTCAAATGCAGATGAAGCAGCTTGAACATTAAAAGGAAATAAAACAGTTTGAATTATGATTAAAAGCAGAGGAAAAAGAAAAGGAGAGGAAGGCCCTAGCAGGAGAAGGAGAGAGAATTTGAACTTCAGAAGTTGGCAGTTAGAGAGGGAAGTCAACTTAAAAGGGCAAAGGTGAAGGTGGAAGGTAGACTTAGTGAGGAGGATTGTGATGATGAGCAAACCCATCGTAGCCAAAGGCCTGGTGGGGATGTGTTTAAAAATGTCCAAACATTGCCTCAATTTGATGAGAAAGATGTAGAAGCCTTTTTCATTTCATTTGAGAAAGTGACTAAACAAATGAAGTGGCTGGTGGCCGTGTGGGTTTTGTTGATCCAAACAAAGTTGGTAGGTAGAGCTAGTGATGTATTTGCATCACTATCAATGGAGTTATCTGGGGAGTATGAGGAGGTGAAGAAAGCCATCTTAAGTGCATACAAGGTAGTGCCAGAAGCCTACAGACAACACTTCAGGAATCTGAGAGACCCTGGTCAAATGTACATTGAGTTTGAAGAGTTCAAACAAAGTAATTTTGATAGGTGAGTAAAATAATTGAAAATAAATCAAACATATGACCCTCTTAGACAATTATTTTAGAGGAGATCAAAATTCACTTCCTGAAGTAGTGAAAACTCCTGTGGAACAGCAGACAGTTAAAACTGCAAGATTAGCAGCTCAAATGGCTGATGATTATGAGTTGGTTCCTAAATCAGTTTGGCTTCTAACATCAATTTCAATCTGTGACTGCCACATTTCAAAGACTAACCAATAAAGTCATTTCTGGATTAACCAATTGTGTGGTGTACGTCGATAATCCTGGTGATTAACAATCACACATGGAAGGAACATCTACACCATTAATTGGAATTGTTCGATCGACTTCGGGAGGCAGGCTTGGTGATCGACCTGGCTAAGAGTGAATTTGAAAAAGCCCAAGTCACATTCCTTGGCCATGTTATTGGACATGGACAGGTGGCCCCACAGAATGTAAAACAAAGGTTATTGGGGAGTTTCCCATACCATCGGTGAAGAGAGCAGTACTATGATTCCTGGGATTGTGCAGGGTTTTATTAGAAGTTCATATCAAATTTTAGCAGTGTGGTTGCTCCACAGATTGACTTATGGAAGAAGTGCAGAAAATTTCAGTAGATGGCAGACTGTCAGAAGGCATCTAACAGCCTGAAAGCAGTGTTAACCGCTGCCCCAGTGTTAGTCACACCTAATTACGCAAAGGCATTCAAGGTGGCTATCAGTGCGAGTGATATGAGTGTCAGTGCTGTACACCTTACAAGAAGATGACGAGAAGATAGAAAGACCTATCGGGTATTTTTCCAGAAAATTGAATACTCGTCAACGGAAGTATTCCATGATTGAGAAGGAAACCTTGAGCTTGGTGTTCATGTTACAACATTTCAACGTTTATATTGCCAGTAATGTGTATACGATATACAGGCAATTATGTATACTGATCATAACACATTAAAGTTTTTGGAGAAACTTAAGGACAAAAATTCCAGAGTGTTTAGATTGCAGCCATTCAATTTGAAAATGATACACATGGCAGGATGAGAAAACGTAATTGCCAATGTGTTGTCACGATTTTGATGACAAACAGCATTCAGTGGCAGGCATAAACGGACTGAAATAGAATGTAGTAGTGAATGTTTGCATGCTTAGAGTCAACATAATGTATATGTATTGTAGTGTAGAATAGAATAAGACTGTGTTTTAAAATGTGTATAAACATATATAAAATGTATATAAATCTTTGTATATAGATCGTTCATTTTTATTTAAAGGGAGAGGTATGACAATGCTGTCACTTTAAAAATGTTATTTTGTCCCGGGTTTTTGGGAAGAGTGGTTGTAAAGGCAGAGGTTTAGAACTGGCTACTGGAGATGACCTAAGTCAACAATTAGGAGACCTTTAGGTTTTTTTAATAAACAGTTGTATCAATGGAAGGAGAGTGGTCAGTTCTCACAGACCAGGCTTTCTGGTTTTTAGCTGTCGCAGTCAGAAGCTGTTTGGGGTCCCAGAAGGGTTGGAAGCTTCAGTAAATTATTCCTAGCTGCTACATTCTCTGAAATCTCTCTTGATGTTGTTTCCTCCTGGATTAGGAACTACGTGTATGAATCTGTCTGAATTTACCTTTTTGCCAAGGGATATGTTTATTGCTACTGTAGTGGAACAGTTAATTAGTAATAGGTAATGTATCTATTATTCAGTTAAGTTTTCCGATAGTAATTGTTCTAAATTCCTCTTTCTTTCGTTTGTATTTTAACTGTAGTGTTTAAATAAACTGTGTTCTGCTTAATGTCGAGTAGTTTGACCAGTTGCATCACACCTGGAACATGCACTTCACATCTATCTTTAAAATAAGAAATAGTTAGGGTCTAGGCTACCTTCTTAAAATATTTTGATGGGGTCTGGTCTGTTCCATAACAACCTCTGTCTCCTGCATCAAATCCCACTGACCCACATTCCCAAATATACTCACTCAGTCTCTATTTCTTTCAGGCGAAATTCCCCTTGCACTGATCCAAGCAGTGGGGTTTGAATGCGTGGCCCTGTAGAGATTGGAACCTGAGTCTAGAACCTCAGACCTCTCAGCCATGCAACCATTCTGGGATATCTGTGAAGTACTTTTAAATGTGAGACCTGTTATTGGGCTCACTGGCATTTCTATCTAATTCTTTTGCAGGAAGTAGGTGCTGCCGACTAGGCTAGCATTTATTGACCATCCCTAATTACACTTGCAAACGTGGTAGAGTGCTGCATTCTTGAACAACTGCTGTCCGTTTGGTGTAGGTTCACACACCGTGCTGTTAGGAAGGCAGTTCTAGGATTTTGACCCAGTGACTGTGAAGGGACAATGATACAGTTCCAAGTCAAAATGGTGTGTGAATTGGAGGGAACCTGCAGATAATGCTGGTCCCCTGTATTTAGTGCTCCTGTCCTTCTAGATGGTGGGAGTTGCAGGTTTGGAAGTTGCTGTCCAAGGAGCATGGAGGTTTGTTGCGGTGCATCTTGTCGGTGGTACAAACCACAGTACTGCTTGTCAGTGGTGAAGGGATTGAATATTCAACTTAGTTAGATGGGCTGCCAATTAAATGGGTTATTTTGTCCTGTGTGGCGTCAAACGTCTTGAGCATTGTAAGAGCTGTTTTCAAGCAGAGAAACAGAGAGTATTCCATTACAGCCCTGACTTGAGCCTTGTAGATGGGGAACTGGCTTTTTGGAGTCAGGAAGTGAATTTCAGCCTCTGACTTACTCTTGTAGCCACAGATATTTAAAGGGCAGGTCCACAATCTAATTTCAGTAGGAGCACCTGTGAATTAGTAAAAAGGTTAAGCTCCGTGACAACCCTAAGTTTCCAATTCTTGTGGACGGTCTTTGGGATTTGTTCTAATAAAAACGATTCTTGATAATGCACTGAATGGTGAGAGGTTGTAGCAATTTGCAAATTGCTGTGCCAGTCACTCATCCCCTTCCAACCTGTGCATTAAGAGGTGTAATCTATAAATATATGTTCTCACATCTCATTAAATATTGATTCCCTGCTCGCTGATAATCGCCATCAATGCCGTTCCCTACTTGCTCCTTATCCTCTTCATTGTTTGTATTGCATTCCAGACTTGAGCTGTACACCCTCCAGGATGACATCAAGCTTCCATTCCAGTGCTCCATTTCTCCCTGCTCACACCAGTCTCCATCTACTCCATCTTGGGTGGCACAATCTTAAATGATTACTTCCCTGCGTTCTCCAAAAGTTGCTCTGCTATATCATGTCGCTTGACTTCTTTAATCAAGACCACAATTTAAACTTGCCTTTATTTACCTTTCCTAATTCTTCTTTTCCCTGCTTGGTAATTGAATTTCTCCAAACTCCCAGCCCCCACCTCCAATCTGTGAATCATCTTGGATGTGTTCAGTCCATTTAAGGAAATATACAAGTTTAAATAGTTACAGGTTTGTGGTGAATATAAGACCTTTTGCAAAGTTGAAAAGTCATAAATGTAACTTTGGTTGATAGAATTCTATTTTAAAAATCAATTTTCAATTTTATTCAACAAACCACTAGCTTTTGTTGAATACGATTAACTTACATTCATTGCTTAGGTTAATGATATCATTTTGTCTGCTAAAGGGTGCAAGCAGTGTCTAACCTAATAAGAGGGACTCCATCGGAATCAGAGAGTTTTACAACATTGTGCAGTGAACCAGACACGCCAATGCCACCTAGAATAATAAACAGGACCAAACATTCCCTCAACCTACAGTGGAAGGTGAGACAAATACCCAAGATCAAAGTCAGTTACTTCAAAGCTACTTATTATAAGTGAGTTTGTTTTAGTTTTTCAAATAATTGATTTTTGTCAACTTTTTGCATTTTGTAATTCATTGGCTCAGTCATGGGTCACTCCCTTTTCTTGCCTTTTCTTTATCCTGCAGTTTCTCTATGCTAACTGCATCTACAATCTTGAGTTGCCCAGCTGAATTAAATTGATCAACTGTAACTCTGTGCTCCTGCATTCATCATTCTTAGCAGGTTCAGTGTTCACCATCAACAGCCTCATTAATTATTCTCCTCTTTGGTCAGGCATTTGCTATCTTGAGTGACTTCGGACAATTGATTGAGAATCCCTGATTGTCTTAGTTATTTATTTGATTTCTTTTCACATTCCTCAGCTTTAGCCTTACCTCTTAAACAGTCTATACATGCTTATTGTTGAATTATTCTGCCCAGTATCTCATATCTTCCTCTTACAGAACATTTTGAAGATACGAGACCTTGAAGCTGTTCTATCTTTAATAGCACAGAAAATCACTAATGGTTGTTTCAAACTGAAAATTTGCTGCATCTCTACCAAAATTTGTCTAATTATTTTACCAATAATCTATCTTGTTCTTAGTTGAGTTTCTTTGTGTCTTATGCTTAGCTATGTGATTACTTGCAAGTTATGGAGAATTATTTTATTAGCACAGCTTGCTGTTGAGTTAGACTTTGACTCTGTTTAACCTTTATAGGCTACGTGTGACAATGGTTCCAAAGTCAGCAATTACAATCTGGAATGGGATGAGGTAAGTGTAGTTCGCTGTAAATTGGCACGTAGAAATCCTACAATATTATAATTATATATTCAGATATGCAGCTAATCTCCATAGTGTTATGAACCTTGTATTTTCTCGCATCTTTTTCTCCCTGGTGGAAAAAAAAATTCATATTGAAATAGGATACAGGAACATCCCTCCATTGCTTTGCCCATATCCTCATTCAACATACACAGTTGCATCAGTGGTCACTGGGTGCTGAATCCATGTGGAACCTCAGGCTAAGTTTCCCTGTCCCAACCTTGGAATTCATAGCATTTATCACTGTTAGTCCCGTTAACTCAGGAGCAATAAGGAATCAAACTGAGACTAATGTTGCTGTGTAAAGTTTAGCGTCATCATGGGTAGTGAGCCACCAGAATACTTCTAACTAAGTAATTACTGTATGTTGGATTATTGCTGTAGGTTAGCATAAAACCTAATATTGAAAGCCATATTACAGTGGTACACAAAAAACAGACTTGTAATCAATTGGTATTGGTAAACTGTGTATTTGGAGGCTTGCTACTGTGACCCATGATATTGATATCATTAGATTCTTCCACTTGTTATCGAAGGTTATTAACATAATCTCTCATGCCATTATTTCAGCTATCTCAAGAGATATTTTCTCTGTGGTTATCTTCTTTGTGAATTCACAATTGTTATAAATGGAGATAGTAGGAACTGCCAATGCTGGAGAATCTGAGATAACAAGGTGTAGAGCTGGATGAACACAGCAGGCCAAGCAGCATCAGAGGAGTAGGAAAGCTGACGTTTCGGGTCTGGACCCTTCTTCAGAAATGG
>NC_063342.1:67789372-67839667 GCF_021869965.1 Rhincodon typus
CTTTCTGAAGAAGGATCCAGACCCGAAACGTCAGCTTTCCTGCTCCTCTGATGCTGCTTGGCCTGCTGTGTTCATCCAGCTCCTACACCTTGTTATCTGTTATAAATGGACCTTATTGCCAATGCCTTTGAAAGTGAACTTTTTGATGACCTGTCCCGGCAGAGTTTGATCCCCAGACTTGTAGATCTATGTTAAAATCTTAGAGATCTGCAGAACAGACGAAGTCCCTTTAGAGCAATGTGTCTACATTGGACTACCTAATTATTCTAATCCCCTTGGCCCAAGCCTTGTATGCCTTGGCATCACAAGTGTACATTAAAATCCTGCTTAAATATTAGGAGGGCTCCTGCCTCTACTACCCTCACAGACAGTAAATTCCAGATTCGCATCAACCTCTGAATGAAATTTTTTTCTTTCTCATCCCTTCTAAACCTTCAGTGCCTTATCTTCAGTCCCTGCCCCTGGTCAGTTGATACCTCCATCAAATGGAAAGGTTTCTTCCTGTCTACCCTATCTATGCCCCTCATAATTTTATACATTTCAGTCATGTCCCCTCACAATCTCCTCTGCTGTAAGGAAATCAATCTAGTCTGTCCAATCCCTTTTTTGTAGCAGAAATTCTCCAGCCCAGGCAACATCCTGATAGATCTCTTCTGCACCCTCTTCAGCACAATCACATTGCTCCTATAATGTGGCTTCCAGAACTACACCTCTAACTGTTGCCAATAACATTTTACTGGATTTAAACATAATCATATGTCAATACATTTGGTCTGTTTGCCTCTCTCAAACCATTTTGTATTTAGTTAGAAATGGTAGAAGTGTGAAACATATAAGAATTTACTTTATGGAACTAATAAGCTAACTTTACAAGAAATTAATTAGTTTTTCAACATGTGTTTAAGTAACATAACATAAATTTGGCAATCTTGTTTATAACTGTAATGATCTATTTAGGGATCAGTAACTTTTTAAAAGTTGATAAAATTTGCAATCCAAGAAAGCCACAGGATTTTGTGGTTTTGAACAAAGGAAATAAACCTAATTGCACAAAGTTAGACAAGCCAGGACTCATGCTGCATTAATGGTGCAGGAAAAAGTTTAATGATCTCATGTGAGTTGTCAAGGTAAGAGAGTTCATCTTCATCTTCAAATGGCACCTTGTACTAACTATTCACTTGGCCTCACCTGCTGCTTAATTCACTATACCTTTACTGACTAACACAATGCCCAACCATTCATTTATTTTACCTCGCCCTTGTACCTCTAGCTGTCAACTTGCAAATTCTGGTAGCCATTCACCATGACATTTACATCATCCAAATACATTGAAGCAACACTGAAACAATTCTAACATTCTGGTAGGCAAAAGTGATAACATAACAGAGGCAGTACCAATGAGCTGGAGTAGGACCAGCTAACCTACTGACTGTCCTGGGAAACGGAACTGCCAAAGACTGGCAGGGCAGGAGTTGTTGGAGAGAAGAACTAAATACCTTATCCCTTTCTTGTCATCCCACTTCTCCCTCGTCTCCCAAGGTCATTAGATTCTCAAGCTGTAGATGGTGTAAACACACGTTTTGTTTCTCCTCACCTCTCCCTGTAACTCAATCCAGCCATTGTCCCTTTTACACTTCAGAGAAGAAAGAACAAGAATCTTCTAATTCAGAAGAGGAGGAAGACCAGTGAAAATGAAGAGGCACCATCACTCGATTTTTACGGACGTAGTCAGCAGAAACTAACCCTACACATATTTTAAGAGGCTGGAATGCAGGAGCCTATTTGCATGTGAGACACCAAACCCAGGTGTACAGAAGCGTGCATGAGGAGCAAGGACAATCTAGATACTGCTCTCCTGAAGGTGATGTCTTTAATTAGTTGTGCAGTAGGTGACTTAGATGAGGACTTTGCCAGGATACAGAAGAGGCTAATGCAAATTCGAATGCAGCAAATGCTGGATAGATAAATGCTGGATGCTAAATAGAACCTGCTTGAAGTGCACAACAATTCTGACAACATCTTGTCTAATGAAAAATCACAGGCCAGAACTGTCAACTGGATTTCCCAACTCGGATGTTGCCAGACCTGCTGAGTGTTTTCAGCATTTTCTGTTTTTATTATCTGTGAAGGTTATACGTAATCCAGTGGTTTGTGCAAAGGTTTCCCATGCACAGTGTCAAGGAGCATAAATTAAACCAGCACCAACTTTTGAAAAGAGCTTGAAACCCATCCTGTCCAACATGCAGTATGTACCATCTCCAAGATGCACAGCAGAAATTCACCAGGGCTCCTTAGACATTGCCCTTCCAAGCCACTACAATCTGGAAAGTCAAGTTTAGTAGCTACATGGGAACAACAATACCTGCAAGTATTTCTGTAAGCCACTCTTGATTTGGGAATACATTGCCATTCTTCACTGTTCTTCACTATTGCTGGGTCAAAATCCTAGGACCTCCTTCTACAATGTTGAGGGCATACCTAAACTAAATGACCTGCAATTCAAGAAGGCAGCTCATCACCAACACCACAAGGGCAATTAGAAATGGGGAACAAATGCTGGACCAGCCAATGAGACACACATCTGAATGAATTTCAAAACAAACACCATAGAAGAAGTGATCATTTCCATCTGTGGAACCCAACTGCCTCTGTGTCTGATGGTCAGTGTCACAGTCTTGACTGAAAAATAAATAGATTCCAGCAAAGATTAGTGTTTCACTGGAAACTGTGCTGCCATTATAACTTTTGATAGGACTGTTTGAATGTCAGTATGTTCTTAACAAATCAGTAGTATTGCTGAGCCACTGCCCAAGCTGAGTTGCAGTGGCTTGATGGAATTTGAACCTTTGCCTTCTCTCAGAATGACAAAAGTCCTACTCTTGCCCATGCACTATCTGTGCACATGATGGTTCTCATCAGTCAGCCACTCCAGGCTGTGCTGGTGCAGCCTGCATAACAGCCAACCACAGTCAATGTAAGCAACTTTTCACCATGACTGCTGCAGCCACTAACGAAGCACGCTGTAGAGGATAGGCAAAGGTTTGGGGAAATGGAGCGCAAGGGAAATCCACACTGATTATTAGTTTATTTCTGTATGTATAATGTAAGGAATGAAATTGTAAAGTTGGATAAAAATGTACATTTTCTGGTGATTTTTATTTTGGTACCATTAGGCAAAGGACAATGGGGTGGTCAGCAATAGAAATAAGGAAAGAAACGTGGGACTGTTGGTACTGAAGACTTGTTGAGTTTATCAGTATCACTTATGAATTATTTGGTCAATAGAGCCTGAGCAGAAAAACATTGTCTGAGATGTAGCCTCCTTTCATTTCTCCTGATGCTCAACTTCCTGTTGGACTGAATTTCCTGTGCTTACTCTTCCTTTGTATTCATGTGTCAGATTCTTGGCCTGAAAATGGTAGCAAGAGATGCTAAGTTGTGCAGAATGCAGGATACCACTCAAAAACATATACCTGATCAGCTGAGCACTGAAGGATACCTCCAGAAGAGTCAGGCAGCAAAGGTGTTGCTTCAGGGTGAGTAGGTACCTCACAGCAGCAAAACTCTGAAGGCCTGCTGTGTATGTATGTGCTTGGATTATGAGGCAGAGTTCTCGAATCGTGCACCATGCCTGAAGTAGATGTCGAGTGTGTGGAATCCCTCTTCATTCTTGATGCTGGGATCAAGTTCCATTCTAGGATCTGAGCACAAAATTCAAGGCCAACTGTCCACTGCAGTTCTGAGGAGTTCTGCTCTGTCACAGATACCACCAGTTAAAGTAAACAGCAAACCAAGGCCCCATATACCTTCTTGGATGACTGTTAGATTTTGTCACCATTTTGAAGACCAGGGGAGTTATAATGGCCGACACTGAAGTCTTAATCAACTTGACAAAAACAGATTAGCTGATCATTAGTTATCATGTTGTTGTTTATAGAGATTTACTGTATGCAAATTGGTGTCAAGTTTCCTCCATTGCAGCAGTGACTACATTTCAAAATTAGTCATTGTAGGTAAAGTACTTAGGCGTCCGGTCATTATGAAAGATGCTATATAAAAGAACGTGAAGATTGGTAAGTTCATATGAGATCTGCACAAGATAGTAATCATTCACTCATAGACACTCTGAAGGATGTACCTTGCAATCTGCAAACCGTTATGCTTGCTCGGTTAAGAGGGAATGAGATAAACCGCCCTTATATATGGAGAGTTTTAATGACACCCACAGCGAGTTGCAAACTGTGATGTTGCTTCTACAACAAGCTGCAGTTGGGAAAGAGGCTGATATACACATGTTAAGAATCATAGGCACCTTGATAGTTGCAAGGAATTTTCATCTTGCCCTGTGATTGCAGCAGCTGGCACATTTTAATCATGACTTCTTTTGTAAACCTATTCTCGCATTCTGATCACTCAATCTGAACTATCAACATCTTTCCTCCCCACAACCCCACCTCCCCCATCTATTAATATAAATACTGCTCCTCCACACTTCACTTCAGCTCTGATGAAGACTCATCTAGACTCGAAACATTAGCTTACTCTTTCTCTATGGATGCTGTCTTGTTGTTTTCAGTACAGATTCCAGCATCTGCAGTAATTTGCTCCTACACCGTCTCCTGGATTGGTCATCTTTGTTGGAGAATAACGTAGTTCTCTAAAGACCCTCTGTGGATATGGCTTCCTGCTTCAAAGCTCATCCTCCCAGTTCCACAGTGCATTAGCTTCTAAACGTGATCTGCCCTGCCTTGCCTTCCTGGTCTCCCTGGAAGTAGTTTCTTCCAGCAGAAGCTTGTAAATGAATAGAACATAATTTCAACTTCAGACCACTCTGTGGAAACTGTTCAAACTTTAATCAATTATAGAAAGTCTCCGTAAAGAGTTGCGATTGTACCAGCAGTCAGAAGAAATAATCTAGCAACGAATCATGAGTAGGTCATGATTCCTTTAAATAATACTGATGGTGGATTCCTTGTTCCGCTAAACATAGTGTTCAGTGGTGCACACCAGTTTGCATCATGATCTGCTTGCTCTATGTGCTGTCAAGGTCCATTCTCAACCAAACAACATTGGCCCTCTTCTATTAATCTAATTATTTAGATTGCACTTTTGTTTTTGTTTAACTAACCTAAACCATTTTACTGTGATCACTTGATCCACCTCATATCCTCGAACCAGGAAGAGCAATACCCCCTTCACATTGGGTCATAAACAACTGATCAAGCAAATTGTGCTGAACAGGCTTCAGAAGCTCACTGTTGCTTTTCTAGTCTATATTAGGATTGCAAAGTTTTTCATTGTTACTGATGTATAGATTTTGCATTTTTGTAACACTCGGTTCGTTGGTGTATCTTTCCCATGGTTTGTAACCTGTGGAACACACCCAGAAGTGCAAAGGCAAAATATAAAGTTTTTTAAAAAAATAGTTTTATGGTAGTAGAGGAGATGGACTGTCTAAACAATGTTGTATGTGTTGATAGTAGAGAACGGCAGGATGATTTTATTTTTAACTTCACCTTGGAAGAAGAGCATTTGATGTTAAAGATTCAACGACATTTGGATATTTGTTAGTGAAGTGGAGAAGCTTACAATCATAAGTATAAAAAAAATTTAACAGATTTATTAACAGATTAAGCCAGGCTTAGATGTGTTTCATTGAGAATATTAAACAAAACGGTTGAGAAAATTGGGGTGTCTTACTTGTAATCTTGCAAAGGCTTCCTTTCTTGAGCAGGTTGACACCAGCAGTACGGAAGGTTACACCAGTAATTAAAAAGGAGAACATTCGATTGTTTTATATGTCAGTGAATTTAACGTCCATTTGAAAATTGCTAGAGCCCACTATATGTACAAAAGTAAGTGAAAACTGACCATTTCAGGACAATTCATGAAAGTCAATGTGCTTCGTGAAAGGGAGTTTATGTCAAATTACTTACTGGTTTCTGAAGAAATGGATTTGATAGAACTGATAGCTTTTCCTTTCTGCTGCTGCTTTGTATTTTTGACTAATCTGATCTATCTCACAGGGGAAAGGGAACAGTGAATTTTCCCAATGCTATTTTGGACCACAGAAACAATTCAAAGTTGTTAAGCTATCACCAGCCACAGGATACAGATTTAAGTTAGCGGCTATGAATGAACTTGGGATGAGGTGAGTGTATTCAAAAGGATAGGCATGATTTTCATATACTACTCTTAATCTGTTTTCAATGTTAAATACTGGTCCAAATCTGGCCTGAACAGTAATGTGCTAATAAGACTATTCAAAAATCAGCCACTTGGATGATTATTCACAACTGAATGTATGGAATAGAATTGATGGTTGGAGTGTTAGGATGTGTTTGGTGTGTTAGGACTTTAAAATTTTAGGGATGTGAACAATTAATACCAATTAGCATAATAAGAAAGCAAACTTCTTGTTACTTTCAGATAAATGCAGATAGTAGAGGGCCGAAAACTGATGGGCAGAAATGAAGAGAAAGGAACCCTTGGGCGTAGGCAAAGGGGACTGATTGATGAAATAGAACCTCCCATTTTCTAAACTCCCACCCCCCTTTCTCTTTCCCATGTTTGATTTTAAAAAAAAACATAATTGTATTGATCCTCTACCAAAGTAAGGTGTATGCATTTTGTCTGTAGATATAGTTGAAGGATATTTGCTGGTGAGCACTGAAGAATTCCTAACTGGCATTCCACACATCGGTCCTTTTCATTCTACAAACAGATCAAAAGAGATTCCCATTTGAACTAATTCCAGTTTGTGGTATAGGGTAAATAATCTGCAAAACAATTGCCATGAAGCCCAGGGGAATCTTTGAGGCAGCTGCACATAGCGTGGGATCAATAGGATTTTATTACTGGTTCTGTAGGATCTAGCAACTCTTGAAACTCCTTATCCGTAGCAGCATTCTGGCTTGGTGGTGCTGCCTCACAGCGCCAGTGACCCAGGTTCGATTCCACCCTTGGACAACTGTCTGTGTGGAGTTGGCACATTCTCCCCATGACAACTGTAGGGGTGCTATGATTCTGTGGGCTTAATTGCGATCTATAAAATTGGGAATCATGGTCAAAAGCTAACATGAATGTATTCCCTTTATCAATATTGGGTTATACCCATAAACTGGTGTGTATTTATATAACAGAAAAAATTAGTGCCAAGTTGTGCTACAAGGCCATCATCATTCATGATCAGAATGAATTTGATCAATCTATGTCCTAAACTCATTATATGCAGATTGATCAAAACATTCAGGGTTAACTGCTCTTATTAATTGTTTCTTGTATATGTTGTATCAGAAAGAGTTCTGATTTACAATTTTCCATAATTCCAGCAAAGCAAGCTGTTCAATATTTACAGCTCTGGCCTTTATGACCAGATAAAGTCTGTTCCAAGTCCCAAGGCCACCTGCCACTTATGGTTGGATGAAGCATCTTTTTATTGGTACACTTCCAAATGAGGGGGATAAAAATTGCTTGACCTTTCAATAGCATGTTTTTTCTTACTGCACCAGGTGTCACCAACATATTCAGCAAATGTCACCAGCAGTATTATAGGTTGAGAAAAAGTATGGTATAAACGGCCTCCTCAGAGGAGCAATTGAAAAATAAACAACTTTGAATAAATGTAAAAGCAAAATTATTCTTTTACTTTCTGGCTATGTATTCATAAAGGTATTTATTACAAAACCTTTCAAGAATACTTCCCCTGACATTTTTATGTCTATTACTTGTGCTCAAACACGTCTCAAAGCAAGGATCATGTTAAGTTGATGTGATTGGATATTCTGAAATACCTTTTTAACTAAGAACTGATGAGCCCATCAGTGGTCATCTTATTTATTGATTACCAAACAGGATTTATATCATGGAGCAATGTTGTTAATAATGTGTTAGTGGTTCAAAATTTGCCCCACTCTGACACACTTGAAACGATTACCTGAGGTAAGGAATTTAAAAAGGGGTTATTTTTTAAAGACAGAGCTTAGGAGATTTTTCTTTCTGAGTGTTATGCAGTTTTAGAACTCTATGCCTCAGAATTTAGTGGAGGCAGGGTCGTTGAATATTTTCAAGTCACAGAGCAGTGGACGTGATCTATTTGGACTTCAGTAAGGCGTTCGACAAGTTTCCTCATTGTAGACTGGTCTTTAGATCACATGGAATACATGGAGAAGTAGTCATTTGGATGCAGAACTGGCTTGGAGGTTGAAGACAGAGAGCGGTGGTAGAGGGTTGCTTTTCAGACTGAAGACCTGTGACCGACGGTGTGCCGCAAGGATCAGTGCGGGGTCCACTGCTTTTTGTCATTCATATAAGTGATTTGGATGTGAACATGGGTATGGTTAGTACGTTTGCAAATGACACCAAAATTGGAGTGGAGTGGACAGGGAAGAAGGTTACCTCAGAGTACAACGGGACCTTGATCAGATGGGCCATTGGGTCAAGAAGTGGCAGATGGGGTTTAATTTAGATAAATGTCATAAATGCAGCATTTGGAAAGGCAAATCAGTGCAGGACTTATGTACTTAACGGTAAGGTCCTGGAGAGTGTTGCTGAACAAAGAGACCTTGGAGTGCATTTTCATAGTTCCTTGAAAGTGGAGTCACAGGTAGACAGGATAGTGAAGAAGGCGTTTGGTATGCATGCCTTTATTGGTCAGTACATTGAATAAAGGAATTGGGATGTCATGTTGCGGCTGTACGGGACATTGGTTAGGCCACGTTTGGAATACTGCATGCAATTCTCGTCTCCCTATAGGAAGGATGTTGTGAAACTTGAAAGGGTTCATAAAAGATTTACAAAGACGTTGCTAGGATTGGAGCGTTTGAGCTACAAGGAGAAGCTAAATAGGCTCGGCTATTTTCCATGCAGTGTCAGAGGCTGAGGGGTGTCCTTCAAAGAGGTTTATAAAATCATGAGGCACATTGATAGGGTGAATAGCCCAGGTTTCCCCCCCAGGGTAGCCAAGTCCAAAACTAGAGGGCATTGATTTACGGTGAGAGGGCAAAGATATAAAAGGGACCTAAGGGGCAACTTTTTCACTCCAGAGGGTGATGCATGTATGAAATGAGCTGCCAGAGGAAGTGGTGGAGAGTGGTGCAATCACAAATTTAAAAGGCATCTGGATGGATATATGAATAGGAAGTGTTTAGAGGGATATGGGCCAAATGCTGGCCAATGGGACTAGATTAATTTAGGATATCTGGTTGGCATGAATGAGTTGGATCAAAGGGTCTGTTACAGCACTGTGACTCTACGTATGGAATCTTGTTACAGGGAAATCGAGGGCTATCTGTCACAGGTTGGATGGGAATGTGGAACCTGAAACCCAAACAGATCATCCATAATCCTATTGAACGGCGGAGCTCTCTCTAACTGGTCAAATGATTTCCTCTGCTCCTCTTTGTTATGTTTATATGAAATGCTTTTAACATGGCTAGAAATTTAGAGAGACATCAAATGCCAAATATTTATGATGTGTACTCTTAAAAATGTGATGCTTCCTCCAACAGTGATTTCAGTGAAGAGGTGCTTTTCTACACCACTGGCAGTGTCCCTTCAACACCGGCAAGTCCTCAGCTTGTTAAAGCAGGCATCACATGGTTGTCATTACATTGGAGCAAGCCGTCGGGAACCTTATCTGATGAGGGCATTAGTTATATTTTAGAAATGGAAGATGAAACCTCAGTAAGTTCATTTTTTATCATCAAACGCTGCTGAAGAAATCAGCAGGTCTGGCAGAATCTGTTGGGGTAGAAACACAGTTAATGTTTTGAATCCGATGTGACTTGTCTTTGGAACTATATTGGACTCGAAATGTTAACTCTGTCTCCACAGATGCTGATAGACCTGCTGAGTTTCTCCAGCACTTGGATTTAATTGCAGATATTCAACATCTGCAGTACTTTTATTTGATTATTTATCATACTTGAATGATCTCTCTTGAATAAGAGAATGAAGGTGACTGGGCATGATGCTCTTTTATCAGTTCGGACTGGCTTCAAACCTAAAGCTAGATAGAAAAAAGATTCTTCCTTTCTGGCATAAGAACCTTAACTGTTCAAATATATAGTGATTGGAACCGAAATTTCCTAGTGAGAAGGAAAAAAAATCTCACTGATGCAACATGGGTCCTTTTCAAAGTTTGGAGCCAATACTCCACTTATGATATAAAGACCAGTTGTGTCATGGGTAAGTGGTTACCTCTGTATTATATGTTATCTGGGCCCCTGCTTTATTATAACCACTGTGGCCTGAGATTGCAGCTTGTCTTTTCGCTTGAGCAGTTGTAACTTTTGTCCCTTGAGTACTGACAGCAAAGTAGAGAACAGATTAGATGTGAAAGAATTGGATTGTATTCTATTGTAGAACTAACCCCTTAAGAACAGATTCTGCCAAAATAAATGGAAGCTGTGCAGTTTCTGTCTTGGGATAACTTGAGGATGACACTGGGTGATAAAAATGTTTTTAGTTACCAGTTGCTTCACCTTGAGCACAAAATTTATCCAAGTCCTCCCACATCAACCCAGAGAAAAGTCCTACTTGGAATGGAGAATAACAAGGTGTTCACCTTGGATGTTACAGTATTGTGCTAACAAATACCTGATAATTCAAGAAGTGTTTTCTGTTCCTGTAGTAGTTGTCTATTGTACCAGAAGCACATTTAGATCAAAACCTTCAAGGTCACTATGCCAAAGTACAACATAATCTTCTAAAGCAGAGATTTGAAAATGTTTAAGGAACTAGCTTTTGTTTCTCACAAATTTTCATGACTTTATGTAAAATTTTTGCCTTTAGGGGTATGGATTTAAACCAAAATATGATGGTGAGGATCTTGCGTGTACAATTAAAAACCTTAGAAGAAAAAGTACGTATAAATTTAGGGTACGTATGTTGGAAAAATTTGTGTTCTTAGTTGATTGGAAGAGAATTATGTTACTCACCTCTGCTCCTGCTTATAGCAACTCCTACCAGGAGATCTGTTGTCAAGATACATTATCTTTTGTTTTACATCATTCTCTCACATGAAAAACCATAATCATTAAGCAGTGTACAGTCAAAATGAAATACTAAATGATGGCGTTAAATGCAGGATATTCTTTTTGACAATTTATAATGGAAACAACTGAAATCAATTTGCTGACCAAATTGAATAAGGCAAGATAATATGTATAAAATTTATAGTTATATTAGGCAATACTTGAGCAGCTGTCTTAGAGCATCAAGTCATATGGAGATGTTAACATGTTTGACACGTTGGTAGGCTTCATAACACATCTCCTTCAACTCTCCTGCCATCAGAAATATAGTCATCGTTTACCATAATGAGGGACAAGTTACAATTCTAGCCTTTTGACTTCATTCTGAAGTTGTTTTATAATTCAAAAGGATTTTTGCTTAGCTACATAGCATACTGATGAAAATAAATGGTTGATTCTATAATTAGAGGAAAAGCAGTAAATTGAAAAAGCCAAGAACAGTAGGTGAAAAATATTTGGTGGCCTGTAAATGACTTTTACCAGCATTTGCTGCCCTTTGCTGTTTCTTAGCTCCACCCTCTTTTTCTCTTGATCTTTCAGTCTGAGATCCCTCTCTCTGTACCTATTGCATCCATTATTAAAGGTGCTACCACACCTCATTTTCCTTTTTTGCTTCTTGCTCTGAATGGTGAACACCCTTGAACGTTCAGTTCCCAGCCACGGTCACTCCGCAGTTTTGCGTCTCAAGTCCAATGATCGTACTTGATTACTTCCATTTGTGCCATTAGTTCTTCCACCTTATTGAAAATCCTGCATCCATCTAGGCAGACTGCTTTTAATTCTGTTGTCTTATTATTTTTGCAACTTCTGGTCTTATCAGTTCCTGTATTGCTACCTTGACATCTTGCCTTGTTCTGTCTCTAATATATCACAACCTCCCTCACTTGATCCATCACTGCCACTATTTAATATTATTTGATTTTTAAAGCCTTGTATAGTGTATATTGGGAGACAGTGAGAGATTTTTGCCATGTATTTTGCGCACCAGATACTGCATGGAAACATACTGAGAAGGTGTGAATTGCATTTCTTTAGGGTTATTGGGAAGCAGCAATGGGGAAAATTTGAAATTGTGCAAATTGGGCCTGCTTGGTAACAGATTTAAAAACAGCATTGCCACTGATTCCCCTCAGCCCTGGATTATATGTGTGCTGCTTAAAAGGTGAAGCTGCTTAAAATATATGGGCTCTTGACAAAAGATTGTGGGAAATGTTGGGTAATAATTTTAAAATATGCTCTGAGGAAGGTTTAAATTCATGCTTCACATTGTGTAGAAGTAAAAAACCAGTGCTGGCTCATTGTGCCCTTTCTGGAGAATGAAAATCCAAGAGGAAATATGCTTCAGTATTTTGAAAAATATCCTAAAAGCAGAAGAATATATGTGAAAACCTATGAGATAACATAAGTGAGAACATTCTCAAATGAAATGCCCCTTCATGTGACTGGTTAAATGACAGACTTTGTCCCCATGGTCACTTGATAGAATGTTGTATGTTACAGGTAATTGCATACAATTCAGAAGGGAAGAGCAACCCTGGTGAAGTCATGGAGGTTACCACCTATGCAGACAAACCTGGATCACCATCTAAACCTTCGGTGAAGGGGAAAATTCATGCTCAGAATTTTAAAATTATATGGGGTATGATGCTTACTCAGATTAACTATAGATTAATAACTGATTCCATCAGATACAGTGGAACCTTGAAAATCCACCAAAAGAGAATTTGCCCTCTTGGCTATAATTAAATCTCCAAATGCTTATCCATATCCATCAGTCCTCACTCCTCTTCAGCAGTACTACCATATGATGGTCTGCTTCTACTAACAAGATCACATCCAGTGGAGCAATTGATCTATTGGTTGTTTCAACCCCTTCCCATTACACTGGCTTAGAACTCTATACTGGCCTTCCAAGGCCTCAGTGAACTGGTCAGAATACTCTCCTGACACTCTGTGATTTCTCCAATGAGAACTGACAGCATGTAGAATATGGAGTAGTCCCATCATAAATCAACATGGAATCATTCCAGAGAGCTGTAGTCTTTAAAATTAAAATAGAGCTTGCCTATATAAATGTGTTATTGAGTAGAAATGTTTCTGAAATGTATTGCCAGATATTTAAATAATAAATTGCTGCAAGAGCTGACAGGATTCTTGGAAGTGTAGGCATTCTCCCACAATTGTTTACCCCTGTAGGAGTGCATCATAGAAGATGCACATTTGGCAGGCTGCAAGTCTCTGAGCAGTTCCAAAAGTTGAAGTTGCAGGAAATACATAGAGAGATTGAGTATAAAAGATAACTGAGAAATCAACTTTTCCAGATTCTATTGGTCTTTCTGGTAGGTGTGGACCTCTGCAGATGGAGTACTGCTTAATGGGGAGTGACAGCCCAGTGGTATTACGCTGGACTGTCAATCTAGAGACCCAGGTAATGTTTTGGGGATCCAGGTTCAAATTCCACGACAGCAGATGGAATTTGAATTCAATTAAAATCTTGAATTGGGAGTCTAATGAAGACCACAAATCCATTGTTGATTGTCAGAAAAACACATCTGGTTGACTAAGGTCCTCTAGGGATGGAAACTGTCATCCTTACCTGGTTGGGCCTACATGTGACTGCAGACCGAAGCAATGTGATTAACTTTTAACTGCCCGCTGGTCAATTAGAGATTGGCAGTAAATGCTGGCCCAGCCAGCGACACCTTCATGCCGTGAATGATTTAAAAACTTATCAAATCTGCTTCCATTGTCCTTTTAGGCCCTATGTTCTAGATCATAATTGACGTTCCACTGTACATGAAATCAACTACAAAGAAATGTAAAATACATGCAGCACTATCAAATTCTTTTAACTAACCCAATTTTCTTAGTGTATCTGTGCTTACAAAATTAAGTGTCTGACCTTGTCATCATTAGTTCAGTTCTTCCCTTCCAGATCCACCCAAGGACAATGGAGGATCAGCAATCACAAAGTATGTGGTTGAGATGTCAGTTGGTGCAAATGGTAAGACATTGTCAAATTCAGCATAGGTTTTCTTTGAATTTGTATTTTGGCATATGTGTTTGATTTGCCTCATAAATATCAGGCACCTCAGGAAAACTTGGATCTGAGAAGTATAACCCTGATTTAGGAGTTTTTGCCTTTGGGACTGACACCATTCAGCTTGATGAACAAAAGAATTCATATGCAAAATATTATGAGACAGCACATTGTTCTAGTGCATTTTGAGGTCTATTCTTGAAGAAGAAATGAGTTATGTAGTTATTAGCCCATATTTTCCAGTGGCCAGACAGTTGTTGTCCCAGCATAGATTTTGATTGTGCATGGGGACCCTGCAGAATCCCCATCATAGCACATTCTGTAGGACTTGCCAGGGAAATTGAAGATTCCGTTGGTATTTTCAATATTCTTGGGACCTTTCAAAAGTATCCCTTTAAATTAGAGATTTCAGACGGTTCTGATGAAATGAAGTAAATATACAGCCTCCTGAGTAAATATTCAACTGACTTCTTATTTACATCACACTCCCAACTACAGCATCATCAGCCCACCCCCTGCCCACTCCAGACCTGATCTGCCTCTCACCTCCCCCTCCTCAGGTGTTGGACCACTGCCCCCCTTTCAATGCTCCAGAACCATTGCCCCCCCCCCCCCCACCACTCTTAGAGGTAATTCCACTTTTGCTTCGGCAAATTCAGTTTTGAGTGGAGTTTGTGATAGGATCAACTGCTATCATACAGTTTGTTCGTGTGGTGTAAACTGTCTTCCCAGGTTTGACTGAATGCAACCATATTATCAATTATGTTCAACAAAGTTGCATAATCTTTCAGTGACCCTGTTGGTTAATCATTGAAAAGCTTCTGGAGCATTTATCATCCCAAATAGCATAACTTCACATCGATAAAGTTCATCCACCTTATGCAAGCTGGTATTTCTTTGGGCGAGGTCCAGTATCTCATTAAAGAGCCAATTTTTGTGATATATCATGCTTGACCAGTCCTCCCACACAATCTTCTAATTGTGGAATCAGGTATGAATTTTCCTTTGTCACGATAATCAGTACCCAGTCTTTCTAATGCATCCGGTTTCAGCTTAATCACAATAGGCGAACTTGAGTTACTATGACTTAATTCAATACTGTCATTGTCCATCATAAATTTAATCTCTTCCCTCACTTGAGTTAACTTCTGTGGGTTGTGTACAAAAGGATTATTTTTGAATAACACATATACCTATCGTATTACCATGTATAGCCAATGGATTTGAATCTAACAGTTTTTGTAAGTTATTTCAATAGTTTTCTAGAAAATAGCATAATATTCTAACTTTTTAAGCACTGCACTATTATCCAATGATGACTGGAGGGTCAGCTTCTGAATTTTCAATTTCTAATTCTTTCTCAAATCATTCTGATATTCATTCAATTCCCATTTCTTTCACCACTGTACATACACTTATGTTCTTACAATCCTCCCAGTAAATCTATCCCTTTGACCTATTAATACTACACACATGCTGATTTTTTTTTTCTGCCTCCTGTCTTGAGTACTCATGATACAATTCACGTCTTTGAGTTTCTTTTTGAACTGATAAGGTCCAGAGAGACTTGCTTTCAAAATTGTTACCCAAAAACAGATAGTAGTAGTAACACGTTGCATGTTGCAAGACTGTTCCAAGCTTTGGCCTTTTTATTTGCTATAGTTTCCATTGTTTTTTGAGCACTTTGGCCACCTTGAATACTTTGGTTAGTTTTTCTTGGAAATTTGACACCTAATTCAGAAATGTAGTTGCTGTGTTTTAGTTTATGAATTTAAAGGGTCCTCTGACCTCATGTTTGTATATCCTTCAAACAATTAGTCTTGTTAATGCAGTAGAAGTATCCTTAATGAGAAGCAGTGCCAAGGGAATTAGGACATTCCTGACAAGAAGCTGTCATCATAATTTGGTACCATTTTTCTAATGCTCCTTGAGATATTCTGAAGATGTAAATTGTTTTATTCTTCCCAAACTATTCACTATTTCTATGAATATTTTGACATTAAGTTTAAACGTTGATCTGATTGTATTTCTTTGGATAATCCATATCTTGTTCAAACATTAAATTGAACCAACTTTTCTGTTACTATTTTTGCCACCATTTTCCCCAGAGATAGTGGCCTAGGAGACCTCGTAGAAATATCCATAATTGTTGATACTGATTTGCACATTTGGTGTTAGATAGTGCCTTCCACAATTTATCAAGGCCCTGTGAAATGGTTTGAATTGAAAGCTGGTATCAGAATTAAAGGAGTGAGTTTAACTGATGGTTGGGGTCTCCCCACTACCTGACATGTATGACATGTTTGGTAAAATTTAACCAAAACCTAATGCAATCCTCGCCAATAAAAAAATAAAAATTTGTATTTTAGCCTGCATTTTCCTAATCCCTAAGTGGCCTATCATTGGAATTTCATCAGACATTTATAAAATTTAATTACAGTACTGAAGTGGAACTGATACCTGATGGACTGCTGCTAATAACCATTGGCTGGTATTTGAGATGGACTCCATTTCCTTATCACCGTTTGTATTTTTAATAATAATACTTAGGTATTGATTTTGGTTCAGTTGTTGAGTGGGCAGTTTGTTACAGCTCTGTCAATTCAGATGTTTTGGATTTACTGTCCTGTGTACTGTAGTACAGAAATACAGGAGTACAGTGAAAAGTATACAAAGTCCCCATTTTCTGGTGTCATCTTAGTATGTATAAGACAGAATTAAAAACAGTAGCAGAAGTAAATGAAACGGCTAAAAGATCACTCCCACATTTATGTCATGAATCCTGTCCACCAGAAAAACAAAGCCACAAAGTCCATCCCTTAGTCTGCGAACACACGGCCTCTGCCATCAGATACCCAGGCGCAGCCATGTCCTGGAACCATACCACAGTTGCTGGAACCATGTCACAATTCAGGGTTCATCTGTTGCATTTCTGATAAAGAAGACAGAGTAAATTTGTCAGCCTCATTCTGTTTTCCTTTGACATTATTTAAATTTTCAAAATAGTGTCAAGTAACTGGATTTCCGTGTCGTCTCTTTTGTTTCGTAAACTCATCCTCTTCCTGCCTAATTCTATTGCCCTGAGGTTTGATTAAACCACAGCCAGGAAAAAAGCAGGATATTCCTCCTGTAGCAGCTCAGTTTCTTTTGCTTTTGCTAGTGTTTATACACCCTTGATGAGGCCTTTATGTTTGAAACAGACAGTAATTTACCAACGCAAAATCACTTCCTTCTGTAGGGATATGCAGCACTATCCCAACTACAAATACTTCATTTACTAAGCCACTCTTTAATGCAACTCTGTTATAATGGGACCAGTTTCTAAACTCCATGTATACTTCCACTTATTAAGCCCACTGGAGGATAACTGGCGTTATCAGCAAGCATCAGCAACTGGTTTGTTCCAGTGTGTCTCAGTATCTTTATTGGTTTACCTCCTTAATTAGAAGAATAAAGGAATATCTCTCCTTGAAATAAAATATTCATAATCTTTAGTGGTCTGATTCTGTTTGTCAGTTGTCGATAAATAATTTTCTTGTCTGCCTGAGTCATCTCTCCCTTAGTATGTTCCAAGCAAACATGCTCCACTTGTTCTGTTGCTCCAGTTTTAATACCCATTCCTTTTCTGGTGCACCCTTTTCAGTTCAAAGCTGACTTTCTTACCTCTTTTCTTGAGGGGTGGAGAGGGGTGGCAGTTGTAGAAAAATCACCTTTGCTGAACTAAAACCAAAATCCCTTTAACCTCTATTTTAAAGTCCAAATACCCAAAATAATATGTATTAAACTACTATCAAAAAACAAACAATTATAATTTTTATGAGAAAATTGGGCCATTTCCAAGAAAGCCTAAATGCCTCATCAAACATATTGTGACAAAATATGCAGCTGCGTATTTTAAGAAATTTACTTACTGTTTGGTGACACTGCTATTAGAAGATCTACTCATAACCTATTTCTAATAAACTTTTTAGGAAACACATGGAACGTGGTTTATAATGGAGCTACCAGAGAACATGTGTGTGACCACCTTAATCCTGGCTGTGTGTACCAGTTGAGAGTTTACTGCATCAGTGAAGGAGGGCAGAGTCCGGTAATGTTGAGACTTATCATACTGGCCACATAAGTATCCCTTTGCTGGACTTTTACTCATTTTATTACAATGTTAGGAACTGTAGTGTAAATTTGTTAATTTGCTTTTTAAAAGAGTTTTGGGAACTGCTTTCAAAATCTTATAAGAAATCGTATTAGCGGGATCACTAATTTTTGTGATGTATATCTTTTACAGGTCTCAGAAACATTACTAGTGCAGACACCAGCAGTTCCCCCTGGTCCTTGCCAACCACCAAGACTTGTCGGTAAAGCACGGGCAAGAGAAATACAGTTACGATGGGGTAAGAGCCATTTGTCACTAAATGCTGAAAATGTAAGTATGTATGTGAAGTTGATTGTGTAGAATGAGTTTAGCCCAGTGATTGTAAGTAATTTTTATGTTGATACATGCTTAAGTACATAGCTGCTGATCATCCTTGTTCCACACTGATTCATATACCCAACAGAAATTGAGTTTTTCTTGGTGGAAAATCTTTATTTGAACCATGCTTAGCTAACAATTCTTAAAAATTGTTTAACATTCTTTAAAAACTTGTTTTCTCATTTTACTTTTTGTAAGTACATTACTTGAATAGATGTTTCTAAATTTGCAATCCAAAACTGGAAGTATATCATTCATAAAGAATTCTCCAGTTTCCTAATGTTAGTAATATTACTGTTCTGATGAAGGGTCACCAAACTCAAAATGTTAACTGTTTTCACCCCACTGAAGCTGCCAGACCTGCTGAGTTTCTCCAGCAATTTCCATTTTTGTTTCAGATCTACAGCATCCTTAATTCTTTGTCTTTCTTTAGTGCCTAATATTAACTCCTCTAAGTCTCTGTTGTTATTAAAATAAATGTCTGCCTATACTAAATAATAGCAGAGTGCTTTGAGATTTAAGTACTTTAACTCACTTTTTGTCAGCACCGTAGCTTGGAAGCAACTTAAGCAGTTCTTTTGGTTTTTAAAAAATCTCAAGCTGGTTTTGATATAAGTTAATCTGGATACCATAAACATGTTTGACATTTGAAGCTCTAAAACAGCACAGTGAACTTCAAGCATCTATATCCCTTCCAAAGCTACAAATTGGCACGCAGGATATTTCCATCTGGACCCATTGCATAAATATTGCTTAAATTATATAAATGTTTTAATTTGTCTTAAAGTTGATAGCGAGTAAAACTGATTTAACATATCCAAGAATAATCCTTCCTCATTTTAAAAGAAGAAAGACAAGTACATTTATCTGAATCTTCTTTCTCTGTCTTAGTTTTAAATAGCTTGTCATTTAAAACTATTTTACAAAGTATAATAATTTCTGTTGAATATTTAATTCCACTGACAGCTGATAGACTACTTTTTAAAAAAGGAACAAGACCATGTCTGAACTTATGGATTAACTCTACTTTCCTGCAGAAGCAAATATCCTTTGGTTCCTTCAGTGTAAAATAAAATCTGGAAATGACATCTTGTGTTATATTTTGCATATTACTTTTATCTCCTGTTCATGTTTACTTTTTACCTTGATTATGTACTTTGGATGTGTATATGAGACTTTAGCAGTTTAGTGATTGTATAAAAATTGTAAAACAATATGTCAATGCCTATATTATACCTGCACTCAATAAAATTAATATGAACACTATTTAAAATTCCTCAGGAACTTGATCACAACAAGAAGGAATTACGCAAATTGCCCATCTTGGATTTCATTGTGTCTAGGTTGTTCAAGCTTATCAGCTCAATGAGGCACTTCATTTCAAAAGACCATCGATGGCATCTTAAAATTCCAATGTTTATTGTCAATTTGCAACAGTTCTCTATATGGATTAGTTGTACTTTGTTTGATAATGCTGTTGTGAAGCCTTGGGTCATTTTACTATGCTAAAAGTACTATATAAATGTAAGTTGTTTCACTCAAAAGTGTACAAGCTTGATTTGTCTCATTAGGCCAACCTCCTATAATTGGCGGTTCTCACATAATCGGTTATAGACTGGAAATGTCTGCATCAGACCTGACTGAACCCAAGGAGGTGTACCAGGGACCTGACACAGAATGTACAGTCTGCAGCCTACTTCCAGGGAAGATATACAGTTTTCGACTTCGGGCTGCAAACAAAGCAGGGGTAAGGGGTCAAGATTATGGAAACCTCACAGTAATGTCAAATATAAGTGTAAAGATGCATACAATCCTGCCATATTAGCTTATGTTTTTGTTGCAGCATTGTTTAGCTCTTTGAGAAACATTGTTTTACACAGTAATCTATTGTTAGATTGGTGTAGCTCTTCACATGACATTGCCTCCTACAGGCTCAAACTTATAATGTAGTTATTTTTGAAGTAATTATTTTCTGTAATGACATTTAGGATGCAGCAGCCGTAGTGTTCAAATACTTGTTCAGTAGTGATGGTTATGGGATAAATGTGATAGTTCATTCTTTTGTTTGTTACTATAGTTAATGGAAATAGGGATACAAATGAGTTAGTGCAGGAGGAAAAGAAAGTGTCTATCAGTTTTGTGATAGAGAAGGTGGGATTGTCAAGAATTGGTACTGAGTAGTAATTCAGTAATTTTGGAAGATACCAAGATTACAAAATCAGGTTATCATAAAGGAAACAATTTATTAACCGCTTGTTACATTTTAGAGCTGTTTGAATGGGAAATAACTCGTTCTTTATCATGAAGTGTGGGTTGATCAATCCACAGTCGACATGAGTTCTATTTCTAATCTTCCCGGTTAAGCTTAACATTTTGGAATTAAATATCTTGCATATTTTAACAAAAGTTGTGCAGTCCGAATAATTATATTTTTTTCACACAGTATGGTCCTCATTCAGAAAAATGTGAAATTTGTACAGCTGCAGGATGTCCTGATCAATGCAAAGTTCCACAAGTTGTGTGTAAAACAGCCACCTGCGTACATGTCAGCTGGACAGTATGTATTATGTCTCCTTTTGTCTTATCAATCTTGCGGCAAAAATTAAGTCCTTTTTATTTCAATATTAATTGGATCATTTGAGTGTATATATCTGCAGAGTAAAGATCAGTTACTGTAAACAACTTCTGAAAGTTGTATGAAAATTGTATTCATACTCCTAGTCATACCTGAAGATAAAGCACCTCCCACTCCCTACTGAAGACAGGTGTGCAGCATTCAAGTCGGGTGAGCCGGACCAATACAGAAAATCCAGATATCACCACCTCAAAGCCATCGGGGAGGCCAGGAGGCAGTACTGGACGAAGTTAGAGGCCCAGACCTACCATACAGAGTCCCGCTGTCTATGGCAAGGCCTAAATGACATTACGGCTACAAAATGAGAGTTAAGATGGCGGACAAAGACACATCCCTACCTGACACGTTCGATGCCTTCTATATTTAGTTTGACAGAATACCACCGACGTGGTGACGCCTGCCCTGAAAGCCCTGGACACACCTGTTCCCTCTGCCACCTCTTCAGAAGTAGATTAGTCTTCCTGGGATCAAACTGTGGAATGCAATGAGCCCGGACAGTTTCCCTGGCCGCGCACTCAGTTCCTGTGCAGACCAACTGATGCAGGTATTCTCTGACATCTTCAAACTCTCCATCTTAAGCTGAAATCCCTACCTGCTTCAAAAAGATCACCATCATCCCCGTACCCAAGAAAACACATGCAGTGTGCCTTAATGACTACTGCCCAGCAGCCCTGACTTGAATAATCATGAAGTGCTTTGAGAGGCTGGTCATGGCCAGCATCAAGTGCAATCTCCCAGCCTGCCTCGATCCCCTACAGTTTGCCTACCGACATAACAGGTCCACAGAGGATGCCATATTCCTAGCCCTGCACTCATCCCTGGAACATCTGGACAACAAAAACACCTACGTCAGACTCCTGCTCATTGACTACAGCTCCATCTTCAACACCATTATCCCCTCCAGACTGATCTCAAAACTGCATGACCTTGGTCTTGGCACCATGCTCTGTAACTGGATCCCCATAGGCCACAATCAGTAAGGATGGGTAACTGCAACCCCAACCCCCAAATTAACGCTCAACACTGGAGACCTCTACAATGAATGCCATCTACAAATTTGCTGATGACACCACCGTAGTGAGACAGATATCTAACAACGATGAGTCAAAATACAGAAGGTAGAGGGCATGGTGATATGGTGCAATGAAAACAATCTGTCTCTCAATGTCAGCAAAACTAAAGAACTGATCATCAGCTTCAGAAAGAAAGGAGGAGAACACGCCCCCATCCACATCAAAGGAAATGAAGTTGAGAGCGTGAAGAGCATCAATTATCATCACTCTGAGGTACAAGACGACCTGACCTGCACTTCCCACATAAATGTGACGGTGAAAAAGGCACACCAACACCTCTTCTTCCTCAGGCAGCTCAGGAAATTTGGCATGTCGGTAAGGTCCCTAACAAACCTCTACAGATGCACCATTGAAAGCATACTGTCTGGGTGCATGACGGTCTGGTATGACAACTGCTCTGTCCAGGACCGTAAGAACCTACAGAAGGTTGTGTGTACAGCCCTGACCATCACGGAAGTCAACCTTCTGTCTGTGGACTCTTTATATGGCTCGCTGCTGCGGAAAGGCGGCCAACATCATCAAAGACCCATTGCACCCTGGTAATGACCTCCTACAACCTCTTCTGTCAGGCAGAAGATACAGAAGCCTGAATACACACATGAGCAGGTTCAGAAATAGCTTCTGTCCTGCTGTTATCAGACTGTTGAATGGACTCTAGCCTCAAATAATGTAACTTGCAATGTAACCTATAAGCCTCTACGTCTTTTTGATCTGGACATCCTTTGCTTGCTGTGATCTGCCTAGACCTCTCATAAACAAAGCTTTTCGCTGAAATACACATGACATTAAATCAATCAGTCACCTCAGAACTCTTGGCCTAGAAATTAGTTTAAGCTTTGAAACACCAAATAAAATGATCTCTAGTTCAAAGGGGTCCAAGGATCACGACAATTCAGAACTTGGGTCTCAGCATATGATTGTAGTAAGCATCTGTTGACCATCATTTAATGTTCTGAAGAATACAATTTCAAGGTGGTTTTTGCTAAATACTGGAAAGAATGGGAGATAGCAGGGAGCAGTGCTGACTGTGACTGCCTCAGCTGTTAAAAAGCTTGTTTAACTAAGAAGATTTCTTTTTCCAAAGAGGCAGCTTTTGCCAGTGGCTGCTGCTAGCTAGAATGCATCATGTTCAGAAAATTTGAGTGGAGTAAACTCAACTTTGCGACCTAAGTTGTTTGCTATGCTTTTTGTGTGCTGTTTGACATTCAGAAATAATTTACATATTTATATACTTCATTTTGTTCTTGCAGACCCCAAATGGTAATGGTGCTGATGTGACAGAATACAGGCTGGAATGGGGAGTTGTGGAAGGTGTCATGCAAATATGTTATTGTGGCCCTGGTCTAAATTTTGAAGTGAAGGGGCTTTTGCCAGCCACTACATACTTTTGTAGAGTGCAGGTAATTGTGAAACTATTTAGAATTATAGAGTTATACAGCATGGAAACAGATCCATTGGTCTAATTTGTCCATGCCGACCAGATATCCTGCACTGATCGCGTCCCATCTGCCAGCATTTGCCCCATATCCTTCTTAAATCCTTCCTATTCATGTACCCATCAAGATACCTTTGAAATGTGATTTAGCTGCCTCCACCATGTCCTCTGGCAGCTTGTTCCAAACCAGCACCACCCTCTGCATGAAAAGTTGCCCCTCGGCTTCCTTTTGGATCTTTCCTCGCTCACCCTCCAGTTTTGGACTCCCCGACCCTAGGAAAAAGACCTTTGCTATTCATCCTGTCCGTGCCTGTCATGATTTTATAAACCTCTACAAGGTCACCCATCAGTCTGTGTGCTCAAGGGAAAAATGCTCCAGCCTACTCAACTCTTTCTCTAGCTCAAACCCTCCAAGCCCAGCAACATCCTTGTAGATCTTTTCTGCAAGATTTCAGAGGTACAAACATAGAACATGTGGATGTGCTGAGGACAAGGAGATTATGTGCACATAGAATTTAAACTGGCATAGATGTGATTAAAAGGTATAGGTTAAGGTGTGGGAGATGGTGGCATAGTGGTAATATCACTATACTAGTACTCCATATGCCCAGGCCAGTGCCCTGGGGATAAGAATTCAACTCCCACAATGGCAGCTGGTGGAATTTAAATTTCATAAGTGCGACCATGAAATCGATCTTTGCTTGTTGGAATAATTCCAAGATAAGATCCATCAGTACTAAATCTGCCTTTGAAAAACCTAGTTTAAATGAAAAAAGTTAATTGCCTTTTTCTTAATGTCCTTTGCTTCAAAAGAGTTACTGAATATATTATAAAATGCTGATGACATTAAGGAGTTACTGCATAACATACTTCTCATTGCTGAGGAGAATAGACATCCTAGAACCCCTTTTCAAATATTGCTATTTGTGTGAAGCAGAACTTCTTGTTCTATAATTAACTTGCTTTTTAATGCTTTGAACTTGTGGTCTTTTGTTCCATGTTGTAAATTACGTCAAATTAAAATAACAGATTTCCCTTTTCCTATTTGATTTCATATATTATGTGCTTCATTTTTAGACTGAAAAACCCAGTTTTCAGCATCAAAATAAAGACAAAGTACTGGAAATAATTTTCAGATTTGGTACCATCTTTAGAGAGAAAAAGATTTAACTTTTCGAGTGAGGTTTGACTCTTCCTCGGAATAGGTTTCTGCACCGTTGTCCATATCTCTAACACCAGGAGTCAGTTTTCTGGTTCTTTTCTGCGCTGCTCCCAACCCATACAGACCTCCTGTATGACCAGAACTGGACATAGTACCTGGATGTACTCCAATCAGTGCACTTTGCAGTCTGAGAGTCAAATTTACAAAGGCTGATGATCTCTTTCAACTCATCATTATTTCAACACTGTTCACAGGGGTCATTCCATTTTCCTTCCTATGTACAATGCTTTATACTTTGATCATATTCATTTTCACCAGTTGTATTTCTTATATGTTTTATCTGACTCTCCCGAACTGCCTTTTTTCCCTTTGAGTCTTATCATATTTGCAGAAAATATCAATTTGCATCGAGTTCCTGAATTCAAATAATGATAAGCAATAAGCTTTTTAAATTCAGTATTGTTTATACACCTGAACCTATTCCAACATAAAGTGCTGTTTTCAGTCAATTTCTTTAGTTATTCCCAAGATTCATCCTCAGTAGAGATACTAAGATTCTCTTTCAGTGAATGTTAAATTTTAAGTATGGACTTTATTCAGTCTCCATCCCAGTAAACTATATAACCTTTACCCAGTGTGCACTCCTTCATTATATTCTCAGAACAACTGTTCTGTTGTCAAAATGGTTTATTCTGGAATTTTTGTACACTATTTAGGTTGACTTTTCTACCACCCACCACCCATTCATAACATTAATCTATCTTTTCCAATCCCTTTGCCATTTTCAGTAACTCTAAAATATTTCAGACACTTTGTTTCCAAGCTGAACAGCCCACATTATTGTAGTTATTCCTCCTGCCTCAGATCTCAAATACTAGATGTCAGCTCCATGAGCTTCCTCCATAACCTCTGATACTTGAATGTTTCCCTTGTGTCCAGCAAATCAAACTGGGCATTGTACTCATGATGTAGTTTGACCTTATTACTGTACAGTCTCCTCATAATTTCCTGTAACTGATTATTGCTTGGACTGTACAGTCCCAATGTTCTGTTGACTTTAAGTAATATTTCTCAGCATCTTATGGATACATTTACCATCAAATCCACATAGATAAATCTGCGTGGTATACCACAAGGATCTGTTCTGGGTCCTGTTCTATTTGTGATTTCTGTAAATGATTTGGATGTAGGAGTGAAAGGCTGGATTAGCAAGTTCGTGGATGATACGAAGGTGGATCGAGTTGTGGATAGTGCAGAGGGCTGTTCTAGGTTACAAAGGGACATTGATAGGATGCAGAGCTGGGCTGAGAAGTGGCAGATGGAGTTTAATCCTGAAAAGTGTGAGGTGATTCATTTTGAATCTTGAAAGCAGAATACAGGGTTAACGGAAAGATTCTTGGCAGTGTGGAGGAGCAGAGGAATCTTGGAGTTCATTGCCAACAGTTCCCTGAAAGCTGCCACCCAGGTGGATAGAGTTGTTAAGAAGGCGTATGGTGTGTTAGCTTTCATTAATAGAGGGATTGCGTTCAAGAGGCGTGAAGTTACGCTGCAGCTATACAAAACCCTGGTTCGGCCACATCTGGAGTATTGTGTCCAGTTCCAGTTGCCTTATTACAGGAAAGATGTGAAAGCGTTGGAAAAGGTGCAGAGGGGATTTACCAGAATGTGGCCTGGAATGGAGGGAGGGTCTTACAAGGAAAGGTTGAGAGAGCTAGCCTTTTCTCTTTAGAACGAAGAAGGATGAGAGTTGACTTGATAGAGGTGTACAAAATGATCAGAGGTATAGATAGAGTGGATAACCAGAGACTTTTTCCTAGGGTGGAAGTAGCTATTATGAGGGGGCATAGTTTTAAAGTGAGTGGATGTAAATATAGGGGAGATGTCGGAGGTAGGTTCTTTACTCAGAGAGTGGTAGGGGCATGGAATGCATTGCCAGAGCGGGTAGTGGAGTCGGCCTCATTAGGGGCATTTACGCGGCTATTAGATGGGCATATGGATGATAGTATAAGGTAGGGGTGGAGGTTAAATAGACCTTAGGTTTAGGGTAAAAGTTCAGCACAACATCGTGGGCCAAAGGGCCTGTACTGTGCTGTACTGTTCTATATGCTATGTTCTAAATCGCTTACCTTTTGTTATTTTAACACCATATTGAGTTTTTTTTTCTATGTGTTGTTGCATTAAATTACATCTGCCATAGTCCGCTTTGCATTATTTTGTTTGAAAATTCTAAGATGTCTTCTCCAATGTCACTGCAGCATGTATTTAGCTGCCATTCTGAAAGTTCTGCATCAAAGTCAAATCATGAATTATAATACTCTAAACAATATTGAACTCGCTGAACCTGGGTGCGTCCTATTCAGTACTGGCAATGAATATTAAGTATTTTCTACATTTCAGCCAACTACTTCTTATTCCTTGTTATGTTTTACATTAAATCCCTACAGTTTTGAATGTAAATAACAGATTTTTATAGAACTGAAGTAATTAAGTGTTGTTCTCAATTATACTAATTGAGTTTGTAACCATTAACTGGAGTGAACTGGTAAGTTTTAATGTCAATGATTCACAGTACATTATTAAGAACTGAACAAGTATCAAAATATAACAATGGATGTTAAAGTTTTTTTTGTGAGTTAAAAGCCAAACAGTCTTTAAAAGTATTGTGTGTTGCATGTTATTAACTTTCAAACCTCTGTTTCCAGGCATTGAATGTTGCTGGTGCAGGTCCTTTCAGTGATGTGGTTTTGTGCATGACTCCACCATCTGTTCCAGCTGCTGTAAGTTTTCTGCAAATGATGGATGAAGACAAACTTGATACGCCACTTGACTCCCCTTCAACTTGTCTTGCCATACAATGGGAAGAGCCGCGCAATAATGGTTCTGAAATCACAAGCTACAGTATAGACTTTGGTGACAGGCAGCCAATAACAGTAGACAGGACGATTAACCATATCATTCGAAATCTGCAGCCAGATACAACATACAGGTATGGTGGATTCCAAGGATTCAAGTAGTACCTAGTTACTCTACATTGTTTGATTGTATGCCAAGAGGTGTCCCACAGTGGTTTAAGTTAGGTTTTAGTCTGCAACTGTCGAAGCCAAACTTTCTGTGACCAGTGTTTGTTTTTATAAAGCGATTTAAGAGTCTGTAATAGTCCTTGTAAGCAATTTTGATAGTTAATTTGGAAGATGAAATGTCACATCATCTAAACTTCTAAGCACTTGCATTATACAATCTGATTTGAACTTTCCAGTTTTCAATTTCTGATTGATTCACTAATTGTACTGAGATATTCGTATCACTCCCTTTTTTGTTATTTTTTACCATAAATCTACTTTTCTCATGATGTCCTCCCTGTCATCGTATTTACGTGTTAACATAACACACTTGCTGATTTTTCTTCTTGTCAGGAGTACTCCCTGCAGAAATTACCACAATTAACTTGTTTATAAATTGATTAGTTAAAATTAACTTTGATTTTAATGGTTCCTCAGAGACAAGTTACAGTACTTTGTACCTAGCAAAAAATATGGAATTTGGCCTTCTTTGTATTTGCTGTAGCTTTCATTGTTTGAACACTCTTCCACTGCTTTTTGGCCAGTATACATGCCTTGGTTAGTTTCTGCCTGAAACTCAAAACATAGGCTGAAATGTAGTCTCTGGACTTTGGTTTATCAATTTCTCTTAATCAGTTTGAGTGGTCCTATTATTCCAGTTCGGTATATCGGTTCAAAAGGAGCGAATCCTATGGACTCATTATGAACATCCCTAATAGTGAACAGTAACAATACCTTTATCCTAATCATTAGAAGACTCCTGACAATGAGCTCTAATTATGGTTTTCAAAGTTTGATGCCATCTTCCCAAAACACCTTAAGATTGTGGATGATAAGTCGAAGATGTCAGTTGTTCAATTCCCAAACTAATTCTTGATACTTTGAATTTTTATCTCACAAAATTTGAACCTTGATCTAATTCTTTAGGTAATCCATACTTCGTTAAAACGATCTAACATCCTATGCTGTTTTTGCAATATTTCTGCCCTAAAAACACGACCTGAGGAAATCTTGTAGAAATATCCATAATTAATAAAGGATACTGATTTTCAGTCCTGGCTTTAACTGTTTAAAACCCTGCTGAACGGTTTTCTATTGTAAATTCTACAAATGTCTAAATAAGTTTCTTTCTTATTCTAAATTTTAATTGACAAGCTTCAGAAACAAGCCTGTAGGCATTATGTATTGCTTTATTAACAGTTTTATACCCTACAGATTTTTCTTCTGACAAAATTGCACACAGTCCTAGCTGTGTCTGTCAAAACACACTAATATTTTTGGTCATTTAATCTGCCCAGCTATCTTTTCATGAAATGTCATTCTACATCATCCATAGTAAAATTTAGCAGTAATCATAGATTTTTGATTAAATGGAATCCTTGATTGGAATTCGAACTCTGAGTTAGCACCTCTTCTTTAAAGAAAGCTTCTCTCGAGCCAACTCCTGTAGATTTATTTCCCACTCTCTTTTAAGACTAAACTTTTTCAAAGTTAATTTCCTTTTCCATTTCTATTTCCCTTCTGCTTCCAAGTCTTTTCCTTTGCCTTTCTTCCTGTTTCTCTTCTACCTCAAGTTTATTTTCCCTAGTTTGTTTTCTCTCTGTGAAGTTATTTTTTTCATTTCTTAATGGATCTTAGCTAATTCTAACTGCGACATGTCAGTTTCAGATTATCCTTCTTGTAATTCCAAATGCTGGATAATCACTTTCAGCATCTCCTCCTCATGGGATCCTGCTGTTATTTCCATGTTCAATTTCCCTGCTGGTCTCAGTTAACCGTGTCAAATACTCTGGTTTTAGACTCCCGGAAAACTGTTAACAACATTCAAAACAGTCTTGAAAATCCAATCCATTCAGAAAACTTCACAAAACCTGTGTTCAGCACCATGGTGTTCCTGCTTCTTTAAAGGGGACACTCTTCCCTTCGATTGATTCGAATCCTAAATGAGCCCCCACTTATTATGATCACAGCTGATGATACTACAGGACAAGTCCAATCCCAGACTGAAATTTGCCTTGATAGATCATATGTTTGTTCATTTTAGTTAGTGTGGTGGTTTATTACTGAAACATAGTCAAGTGAGACTGCAGAGTTTCTCTAACTGAAGTTTATTACACAGTACAAAAAGTATCAAATCAAGCTATCCAAATATTTAACAACATTTGATAAATCTGATTTTAGGTAGGTGTCCAAAACAATCTATTAAAACCCTGCTAAACAGTTCTTCGAAAACTAGAATTAAAGGTGCTGGTTTAATTAATGCTTGGAATTTCTGAACTACCAGATATGCCACACATCTGGTAGTTGAGAAATTCCAAGCATTAATTAAACCAGCTCCTTTAATCCAGTTTTTGAAGAACCATTTCGCAGAGTTTTAATAGATTGTTTTGGGCATGTATGGCATATCTGATAAAAATTTGATCACACGTGTTTCTAATCCTGGCCAGTAGCATTTTGTGAGCCACTCATAACATGGTATTATAATATTCAGATGAAACCATCACCTGATGGACCCTGTCCATACTTTATCATCTGGTATTTGAGATGTTCTCCATTTCCTCATTAGTACTCTGTCTTTCAAGTAGTAACACTCATGTTTGGTATTGACTACATTGGGCATGCATCTTTCAGTTCCAAGACCTATTGTTTTGCAGATCTATTTAAGAAGATGGGCTCAACATGTCAGCCCCATTCTCTCTATCTCATCCTTTTGAGCTAAGTTTTCAACATTTTATGTATTAACTGAATTTCCAAGACATCTTGTCGGACCATAGACTCTTCTTCCTGTCTAAATCTATGGCCAAGATCTAATCACAACAGCTGGGAAATAATCTGAAATGTTCTCTTCTATCATTTCAGTTTCTTGCACCTGCACTGGTTGTTCCATCACCCTCAGTGAGACCACTGTTTTTGAACCAACTAGGTCATTTGCCAAGATAAGATCCACTCCTTCTTCTGTTGAAATTTACCTATCTACTCCTTCATTTTAAAAATCTATTCGCTGGTAGGATGTGGGCGTTGCTGGCTGGATCAGCATTTATTGCTTACCCCAAGTTGCCCTTGAGGAGGTAGAGGTGAACTGCCTTCTTGAATCGCTGTAGTCATATGCTGCAGGTAGACCCACAATGGTTAGGGATGGAATTCTAAAACTTCTCAATTTATAAGGTTACTCTTTATTCTAATTCTGTGAACTGGAACATGTTTGTAGCATCCATATTTATTTACAGTTAATATTTTTGCCTTCATTAAGCCCTCTGGACAAAAGTATCGTCAGCCAACATCAGTGACTGACTTGCTCCTCCAGTATCTTTCTGTATATTTATTGGTTTACCTCTTTGATGAGAAGCATCATAAAATAAGTTTCTTTTTGATCTGAAATATTCAGAACCTCCAGTGGCCTGATTCTGTTCGTCAATATTCAAAGAATTTTCATGATTACCCTGAGTCGTTTTTTTTTTTTTTGGTACATTCAAAGAAATACATTCTCTTTGTAATACAGCTACGGTTTTAATACCTTTTAAAACAAAATCAATAGTGGGATGTAGGCATTACTGGCTGGATTTGCCCTTGAGAAAGTGGTGGTGAGCTGCCTTCTTGAATTCTTGCAGTCCCTGTGATATAGGTAGACCCACAATGCCATTTAAGGATGAAGTTCCAGGATTTTAACCGAACAATACTAAAGGAAATGCAATATGTTTCCAAATCAGGATGGTGAGTGGTTTGGAGGGGAATTTATTCCCATGTATTTGCTGCCCTTGTCCTTCTAGATGATAGCGGTTGTGGTTTGGAAAGTGCTATCTCAGAAGCCTTGGTGAGTTTCTGCTATGTATCTTGTAGATAGTACATGCTACTGCTACTGCGTATCTGTGGAAGTGGTGCCAATCAAGCATCACACCCTTTTCTTTTCCCGATGCCCTATTTTCTGAAGATTCTTCGGATATTCTTACTATTGCAATCAATCTCCCATTTAATTTGCAGCAGTTGGCTTTTGTATGTCCAATCTTATTATATTGTAAGCATGTTAATTTCGTTATATCACTGTTTGGTTCTATGTTTTCTCCTTTATTACTTTGGCAACCTACTGTTTGTTCTCTAAAACCAGTACCTCGTCCATGTGCAGATTTTCAGTTTGTTCAGTTGCCTTATGGATTCCCATATGACTGTCTCTTCATCTTTAACATTGTGTGAAATCTCATAGGTATCTGCCAAAATTGCTGCTTCTCTGATTCTTGATAGTTGGCCCTCCTCTAAGTAGGTTTTTGGGTTTGTAGGAATGTTGTTTCTGAATTTTTCTGTAATCATAATTTATCTTACATTCTCAATTTTCTCTAACTTTTGTATACCTAAACTACTGAACCCATTGCATTTATTTTTCCTTCAGAAATTCTACAAATATCTGATTCAGTTTAGTTTTATAGTTCTAAATTTTAATTTACAAGCTTCAGGAACCATAAGGGTTTGGCATTGCCTTATTAACAGTTTCAAAAACTGCAGATTGTTCTTCTGATGATCTTGTGTATACAGTTATAACTGTACCTGTCAAAACATTTTAAAGGTGTAAACATCTTTTGGCCATTTCGTCTGTCCAGCCAGCTACCAAATGAGGTGAAATGTCTTTTGGACTTTATCCTCAGTAAAATTTGGCACTAAAGTGTAGATTCTTTGTTTGATTCTGATTCCAATTAAGAATCTTTCTCAAGCTTTTTAATTTGCTTTTCTATAGCTAAGTCATATTCTCTAATTTCCCTGTCTCTTTAGAGTTGAAGTTTTTTTGTTTTAATTGTAACTCCTTTCAAATTAATCTATTTTTTCTTCCCTCACTGTCCATTTGTCTGTTTTTAGAGTCACTACCGTTTGGAAACAGGCATTTCAGCCCATGCAGTTCACACCTTGAAGACCATCTGACCCAGACTCGCCCTTTTACCCTATCCCTGTAATCTTGCATTTAGCATGGCCAATCCACCCAACCTGCACATCTTTGGATTGTGGGAGGAAACTGGAGCACCTGGAGAAAACCCATGCAGACACAGGGAGAATCTGCAAATTCCACACAGTCACCCAAGGGTGGAATTGAACCCAAGTTCTTGGTGCTGTGAGGCTGCAGTGCTAACTGCTGAGCTATTATTTCTTTATTCTGTCATTCCAATTTAACTCCTCTTAACTCTATGTCCTGTTCCGTTGCTCTATCCTTCTGTTTTTCATCTAACTCAAGACTTTTCACTAACCATATCCCAGCTAATTCTTGCATCTCATATTCAGGTTTCTCTTCTAATTCTAAATGTTGGATAATCACTTGAGCTCTTAGTTCTAGCTTCAATTTATTCACTAATTCTCTGAGTTTGGCCATTGTCAAGTAATTTAAAGAGTCCAGTGTGATATCTTTCACTCCCAGAAAACTCTTAGTAACATTCAAAGCCATTGTCAAAATCTGTACGATAAACTCTGCTACAACACAGCTGTTTTATGTCGAGCACCTCCACATACACATCTCTTGAAAAGAGGCACAGATCTGTCTTAATTTCAAAGAACTGAACTCCACAAGAGCCATCACTTGGTATGATCACAGCTAATGTTACTACTGCACAAGCAAAATACAGAATAAAATTTGGCATGACAGATGTCATTTTGTTTTGTTCCTGTTTGTTTAGAATCAAGGGGCAGTCTTTTGCTGAAATACCAGCAATGCAGATTGCATATTTGATTTTAACAATTAAACAGAAGTTTGTTCTCCAGTTTAAAAGGTTTCTAAAAATGTAGCAAAACAAATTCCCATCCACCCAGACAGTCATTTTATAGTTACTCAAAAACCAGAGACAGATCTTTCCCTAATCAATCAGTAGGTCTTCTAGTTCCAATTCTAAGCTATGAGGTCTTTTCCCTGGAATATTCACACAATTGCAATCTTAGAATTGTTCAGCTTTTAATAAACAATACAAATTACCAACAAAACAGTCCTACTCTGGAAATTTCACAAACTAAACTCTTTCACTGAGTTAACTTGTTCCCTTAACTGTTCTGAACAATCTTTTTGTTGGAGAAAGTAAAATGGCATCTGAGTCCAGTCATATTGTCTTCAAATTAGCCAAAAAAAGCCTTCCAATACAATCAAACTACCATTTACACTGCAGGAGCCATGTATTGGTTTAAAATTGTGGTTCCAAAAAGACTGAACCAGTTGATTTTTAAACCTGTAGCACAAATAGACTGTAGCCAGTCTCTGTGGCACAATTGGTTAGCGCATTCGGCTGTTAACCAAAAGGTTGGTGGTTCGAGCCCACCTGGGGGCGAAGTTCAAGGGCAAGCACGGTGGCTGAGTGGTTAGCACTGCCGCCTCACAGTGCCAGGGACCCAGGGTCAATTCCACCCTCGGTCGACTGTATGTGTGGGGTTTGCACGTTCTCCCCGTGTCTGCGTGGGTTTCCTCCGGATGCTCCGGTTTCCTCCCACAGTCCAAAGAGGTGCAGTCTAGGTGGTTTGACCATAGTGTTCAGGGATGAGTAGATTAGGTGGGTTATAGGGGGATGGGTCTGGGTGGGATGCTCTGAGGGTCAGTGTGGACTTGTTGAGCTGAAGGGCCTATTCCCACACTGTAGGGATTCTATGATTCCATGATGATCAAATAAACCAACACCCATGTGCCACTAGTTTGAAACCCAAGCACTTTTTGAAAAAATATATATTAAAAACAACTTTTGTTGCATACTGTATTTCTGCAAACTGAAATTAACTACACTTCGCCAAAAGCAATCACTGGTCTCACTGTGGTAAGTAGTAACTTATCTTGCTGTGTACATTAGAACAATGGACAGTACAGCATAGGAACAGGTCCTTCAGCCAACCATGTCTGCGCTGACCATAATGTCTTTCTAAGCTAATGCCGTCTGCCTGAACGTGATGTGTATACCCCTATTCCTCGCCTGTTTTTGTGTTTGTCTAATTACCTTATAAATGTTGCTGCTTCTACCACCTCCCTTGGCAGTGTGTTCCAGGCATCTTAACACCTTCCATGAAAAAAAAGACTTGACTCACACATCTTTCAACTTTCCCCTCTCATCTTAAACCTATGCCCTATAGTATTTGACATGTCCACTCTGACTGTCCACTCTATCCAACCATCTCATAATTTTATATACTTCTGTCAGGTCTCCCCTCACGGTCTAGTGCTCTTGTGAAAATAGTCCAAGTTTGTCCAACACCACCTAATAGCTAACACACTCAAGTCAAGGCAACACCCTGGTAAAACTCTTTTGCACACTCTCCAAAGTCTCCACATCCTCTTTACAGTGTGACAACCAGAACTATATATGATACTCCAAATATGGCCTAATTAAAGTTTTATATAATGCAACATGACTTGCTAACTTTTATACTCAATGCCCAACCGATGAAGGCAAGCATGTTATACGCCTTCTTTATTACCTCATCCACTTGTGTTACCACTTTCAGGGAGCTATGGACTTACACCCCAAGATCCCTCTGTATACCAATACTCCTAATGGTCCTGCCATTTGGTGTATACTTTCCGCTTAAATGCATCATCTCACACTTGTCCAGATTAAACTCCATCTACCATTTCTCTGCTCAGCTTTCCAACTGAGCTACATCTTGCTGTATCCCTTGGCAACCTTTCTTATTATCTACAAATCCACCAATTTCATGTCATCTGCAAACTACATTTTCATCCAAATCATTTATTTATATTACAAACAGCAGAGGTCCTAGCACTGAACCTTGCGGAACACCACTGGTCAGAAAACATTCCTCTACAACGACCCTCTATGTTTCATGACCAAGCCAATTTTGTATCACCATGGATCCCACGTGACTTAATCTTCTGGACCAGCCTATCATGAGGGACCTTGTCAGAGATGCTTTATTCGTAAAGTCCATGTAGACAGCATCCACTGCCCTTCCATCATCAACCATTTTTCTCACTTCCTCACAAAACTCAAACAAATTTGAAGGACAAATCCCTCTCAAAGCCATGCTGACTATCCTTAATAAGTCCATTCTTTTCCACATACAGATAAATCCTGTCCCTAACAATCTTTTCCAATAATTGCTGTGCGACTGATGTAAGGCACACTAGCCTGTAATTTCCTAGATTATCCCTGTTGCCTTTCTTAAACAATCGAGCAACACTGGATGTTCTCCAGTCTCCTGGGACCTTGCCTGTGGCTAAAAAGGATACAAAGATCGCTGTCAAGGCCCCAGCAATGTCCACCGTAGCCTTCCTCCATATCCTTGGATAGATCCCATCAGACCCTGGTGAGTTGTAGATCTGCCTTTATGCTTTTCAAGACACCCAATATCACCACCTCCTTAATAATGACATGCCCGAGAATATCAAAATATCACTCCTTGATCTTACCATCATGTGAATGTGTATATTACTGTGTATAAGTATTGTAAAATGTTGCAGCTGATATTTCATCTAACCTGATCTAATCTCAAAATTATGCGATAATGAATGCAAGGGAGTGTGTCAGTACTTTATCATCAAAACCATTTTTTTTCACTTTCAGAATACGAGTACAGGCTGTAAACAGCATTGGACCTGGTCCTTTCAGCCATACCATTAAAGCAAAAACAAAGCCACTGCCTCCAGAGCCACCTCGACTTGAATGTGTAGCCTTTAGTTATCAAACTCTGAAGCTGAAATGGGGAGAGGGGACTGCAAAAGTTTTGGCATCGGATGCCATTCAGTATGTCTTGCAAATGGAGGACAAGACCGGGAGGTAACTTCAGAATCTATTTCTAATGGATGCCACTAAAATGGCCAAAATGAGATGTATAAAAGTTCCAGAAAGTGACTCTGACTCATCATCTTTTTGTTCCCTTTCCCTTGTCCTGTGGATAAATGCCTAGCTTCCAAAGGTATTTCTTTCTGATAGAATTGCCACAATTAAGAATGTACTGTGTGAAAGTGTGTGTACTGGCATCACATTTCTTCATCCCATTGATTCATGCCATGGTTTCGTCTTAAAATGTAAATGAATACTTTAAAAGCTGCTTGATTTTGGATGAATCCCATGTTCCATACATTAGGGAATAACTAAATAGTTCCATGAACATTGTATATTGGCCATGGTGCAGCAACCTCTTAAATTGATTTCGAGGCCTGACTTCTGTACATGAGCATGCTATAAATGAAAGCGTAGATTTGTGTAAATAATTTCTATAAATTATTCTTAGGAGCAACTAGTAATTCACTTGCATAGCATTCATATTTATTGGAATTCCATTGTCAAACCTTCTTCTCACAAATTGACTGTGGGTTATAGAGAACCATGGTGGCTGCACCCAAAAACCTTTCTAAGCAATGAAGTGTGACTGGGAAAGCAAGGATTTGCTTAACATATTTAAACAATAAAAGTTGAGAAAAATTCAGCCAGGAAGAAGAAAATTGGCACAGATATGGTTGTCAGTGACAAATAAGACAAATTTCAGAAGCAAAATGTTGAAACCAATTGCAAGCCATAAAGAGTTCCATTTTAAAAATAATAAGAACCAGCCAGGCATCAAGGGTACATTACAGCCATAAGTTAGTCTTAAAGAAGTCTTTTTTAATAAATGAGGAAAAACTGAGTGTTTAATACTTGGTGGAGGACAAGTCTGAAATGCTTCAGAATTTTGCAGATGCCATTAATACCTGGGTGATCTTTCAGGTATTCAACGATATACAAAGGACCATGTCACACACACAAAGTTCAAAGACTCAATGAGTCAACATGCTACAGATTTAAAATTCAGGCATGTAATGAAGCAGGTGAAGGACCCTTTTCTGACGTTTACACTTTCACAACTGCCAAATCTCCCCCATCTCCTGTTAAAGGTAAGTGCTTATTGATTTTTTTTTTAATTTGGTTATCTTGGATCATTAGACCTATAGATTACATTTAATGTCAGTGTAAGCACCAATTATGTGTCCATTTTCAGTTTTTGAAGTTGCCAAGGGTAGTTCTCCAGTAACCTCAAAGAATTTTGCCAGTGTTCCATTTTAAAGGCCTGAAAAGGCAAACAGCATTTTTTTTTCCCCCGAGTTATCTCTCCTTTTAAATTATGCCATTTATTTCACCTATCCCATCCTAAATGCAGCTTCATTCACCTGTTGTTTCCAAACAGCGGTCCTTCAAATTAGAGTAAATCCATCCAATTTTGGTGACTTCTCCATGATGACTATGAATGTCACTCAGTAAACAATCAGTAGAAAATACATTTGTAAAAGGAGGTTTTTCAATCTCCAGGTAAATTGCCATTCCTTAAAGAAGAGAAGAGCAGACCAGAGGATCCGTCACCCTAGCGTGATGGTGTGTGCCTTCTGCGATTTGGTTCTTAGCATCACTGCTGAAAAGCTGAAATTGCTATTCAGTTCCAGGTGGTGTCTGGCCTCCGAAGACAGATGGATTTTATATCCATGCAAAATGCATAGCCACAATGGCTGCAACCTGTTGCTTACAAATGTGTATCCTCTTGATACAAGGGGAGGTGATGGCCTAGTGGTAGTATTTCTGGACTGTTAATCCAGAGACCAGACAACATTCTGGGGACCCGGGTTCAAATCCCGCCATGGCAGATGGTGGAAATTAAAATTCAATAAATATGTGGAATTAAGAATCTAATGATGACCGTGAATCCGTTGTCGATTGTCAGAAAAACCCATCTGGTTCGCTAACGTTCTTTAGGGAAGGAAACTGCCATCCTTACCTGGCCTGGCCTACATGTGACTCCAGACCCACAGCAGTGTGGTTGCCTCTGGGCAATTAGGGATGGGCAATAAATGCTGCCTAGCCAGCAACGCCCTCATCCTGTGAATAAATAAAGAAAAAAAAGTCCATCCCTTGTTTAAAAAAGACTATATACTAATTTCATAACTGCCTTTATTATCTGCATTACTAAATTAATCTTTCTAATTCCCTTCTGACCAGCTCCAAGATTAAAGCAACTGAAGGAGAATGTATGTGATCTCACATGGGAACCTTTGCCAGCAATGAAGGGGGATCCAATTGTTTACAATGTTCAGGCCATGGTTGGCAAAGACTCTGAATTCAAACAGGTAAAGTTTCATTTGGATTTACTTGGACGATGCGAATTTAAGTGCTTGTTTTACATGTTCATGGGATGTGGGTGTCACAAAATAGACCAGCATTTATTAATTGCCTATCCCTGATTTCCATCTTGAGCCATTGCAGTCCTTGGCATGTAGGCCACCCACCTTCGTTCTTTGTAATAGAGGACAGGCATTGGGAGACAGAAGCTGAGTTACTCAACAACGAATTCCTCTTCTCTAGGAATTCTGATTTGCAGTTGTAGCCGTAGTATGCACATGACCGGTCCAGTTCAATTTCTGATCAATGGTGTCACCTAGGATACTGCTGGTGAGGCATTCAGCAATGGTAATGTCACCGAGAGTCAAGTGGCAATGGTTAGATTCCCTCGTGGAGATGGTCTTTATCTGACACTTATCCAATAAACAAAGATGTTGTCCAGGTCTTGCTGCGGATTGGCACAAATTGCTTCGCTATCTGAAGAGTCTGTACTTGTACCGAACAGTGCACAACCATCAGTAAACTTTGCCACTTTGACCTTTATAAATATAGGCAAGTTTACTGATGAGGCAACTGAGGGTGTAAGCATTACTACAGAATTAACCATCTGTTCTGATACCTGGTGTTCTCTGCTCACCTTGTTTAGCACTTGTGGACTTAGAAATTCTTTTCAAACCCTGATTTTATTTTAACCCTTTTACTGTCTCTTGATGCTGTGTTCTCCTTTCTCAAATCAGAAAAGGAGGCATTCATCACCCTATGCCATTCCACTTGAATAATTAAAACTCAGGGTTTTGTAGCCTCTTGTCTGATAATTACTGTTTTTCTGATACATACCCACCCCATTGTTGATATTATAGAGGATAGGTGAATTAAGTTTAAATGATAGGCAGGTATGATTGTCCCAAGCAGAGACTTAAACTCATAGCTTCTGAAATTGCTTTACTTCTGCCAGTATTGGTTTGTTAGTGAAAGCATTCCACTCGGATCTGAGCACCCTATGGTGCTATAGTGTTTTTAACTGTAAGAATAGATTATCTTGGTGTTTCATTTTCATGGATTGAACATTGATTATAAGTGGTGATATAATTGAGAAAAATATAGTGTTTTGCTTAAATGTAGGCATCAGCAATGCTCCACTAGACATTTTAATTTGAGTGATAAAGAAAATCTACTGTGTCTCATTGCACATTTGAGTGCTACAGTGGTGAGAGAAGTGTTGCTACAGTGGTGAGAGAAGTGTTGCTACAATGTGTGAAATTGGTGAAAGTATGCTCAAGTATGTGAAGGGGAATTCAGCAGTACAACATTGCGTCATTCATTTGTGCATTTACCTTATTGAGGTATTCATTTTTAAACTAAACATAAAAAAAATATTTTTGATGACTAAGGAACACCATGAATCTAGTAACAGTAATTTCAAATGGTTTTTATTAATCCCATATGCAACCTGCTTTGTCATTCTGTCCATACCAGCAAGATCTGATTAAACAGGGCATATATTTCTACAGAATAATATGGAGTTAGCTTAATAACCAATGTTTTACACAATTAAAGATTTTGTTTCTCGAAATAACATTGTTAGAATGAATAGTAATGGTAATTACCTGTAATCTTATCATTGATTAGTAGTGAATAGTTGAAATTTATTCTATAATTGCGTTTGTCATAATTGTAAAATGTGGGACTGTTTTCAATATTTATTTTCGGTCTGGAAATTATTCTCCTAAACAATCGAATGGTACCCTTTGGACATAAGAAAATGGGAAAATGTTACTGAGTATTTCAGTGGTATTGTCCATGCTTTGGACACTTCAACCAGTTTTTGTATTAAAAACCCAAGTGCTCTTATTGGTGAGGCAGACAAAGGGACACAGAGTTCAATTGACAGTTTAACTTGATTTTAATAACAAAATATTCCTTGTTAACAACATAATGTGAGCATTTCCAAAATTGCCACAATATTTACTCTCTATCTAGCTCTAGCTGTCTGAGAAAGGATATTACCCTTAACCTTTCTACGAAGGTGGGTATTGCAGGTCAGGGCAAATCTTCACCTGGGTCATCTTTGATTGCCACATGGTCTTCCATCACAAGTCTTGCTGCAAATCTTTGCTAAGGGATGTGGCTTCCAGTGTGTTTTTATCACCCCTCGCCCCAGACCTGCCTGAATATTCTGTGGTCTTTGTTTAGTGGGGTCATGAGCAAGGTTTAAAACATCCAATGGGTCACGCCAATACACTTCACTGTTGCCATGCCAGGGAAGTGTAAATTGCATCACCTCAGGCACTGGCTGGAAATTAAGGTACCAGGAAGTCTGATCAATAGTTCTCCAATGTACACTCTTCGGGCTGGTTGCCCCAGAAACTTTGTGACCTCTTTGACCTTGGCTTCCACTGTTCTCTGTTGCCAATAGCTGCTGGCTGCTTATTTAGTCAATTTTCTGTCGGGCCCGATTTCTCCAACTGTTGACTCAATTTAGAATGTCTAATTTTGGCCCTTTGTTGCTTGACCACAGCCCCTCATGTTGATCATTTGAAGCTCTAGTGAAAATAGGATCACAGGCTAAGACCACGCTGTCATGCAGACACATATCAAGTCTCAGACAGATAGCCTAAACTGTCTTAGTATCTGGTTTCCCCATTGCACTTGGACAAAATACTCTATAAACTCCCTAGCTCTCTTATGTAGGAGAATACAGGCTTCTAGTTTCTAGATGAGTACCTTCTTCCAGCAGATGACTTTAACCATGAGGATGGTGGGGTAGATCAAAATAAACAGGATGAACAACACATAGGAGTGTGTGTGATAGGAGTCGTACCCCCAGCCTCAGTAGATATCATGCCAACTAGTCACTTACTTCCCTGATACCCTTTTGAATTTGCTCTGTCTGCTGAAAAACAGTTGCAGAAACTTTGTGTCCAAACCTCCTGTGATTTTTCTGCTAGGAGTTCAATGCTAGTGTTGTACTTCTTTCAATAATCCCCTAAAGTTGCCTGAGTTCATCAGTGACATTGATAAAGATCTCACTCCTCCTGTGAATGTCTGTGAGCTTGATTAGGCCTGCCCTGGCTGGTATGTGTGACCTAATATAAAGGTGTTTTTTTTTGGATGTTGCATGTGAGAGTCCCAAAGTTCTGATGCGGTATTCTCCCTTCCACCATCCCCACCCCCTCCACATAGGGCGGTTTCTTGGGCAGACTGTCTCTAACCATCCCTTTGGCTTCGGGGCTGCTGCATGCCAAGGCCCGCTTCTTCTGGCTGCAATTGGAGGGGCCAGCTCTGGTTCATTTCTCAGGAGGAATAGTGTCCAAGGCTGGTCCAGGATCCTGGGCTGGTATGGATCAGGTCTTGGGTTGGTGTCCGTTTTCCTCCCACCTCCCAGTTTCCCTGGAAGCTTGTGAAGCTGGGTGGCTGTTTCTTTGTGCTCCATAGGAGTTTAACTGATTAACATGATACCAGATCTTCCTGTATCTAGCAAAATTCTGTACACAGACAGGCTGACCTTGTACACCGCCAAGCAGGTACGTGAATATCTAAGAAATGTTCCCGGTTGGAAACTTGTAACATTACCCGCTGCCCTGCCTCATATTCTACCATGTACAACTTCCCATCAGAGTACGCCTTGCCCCACTTTTTCCTTTTTGCTATTCAGATGGCCACTGTTTTGTGAACAACCTGTACATTTTCTAATAGAATTTTTGCAGTTTTCTCATGGCAGAAGGTTTTGACCTCTCTGGTTCTGTCAAGTCCAGTCCTATTAAGAGTTTGATTCTTCTCATGGAATGTGTGGTCATTAGAACTTGGGATATGAATCCAGTTGAACAGGAAGATAAATTCCCTATGAGCGTGAAGACAAAAGGTAAAACTATGTTCGAGGTTGAGTTGTTTTGCCGGACAACCCTTCACAGCATCCCCTTGAGGGTGTGATTCATCCTCTTTACAGTCCTGCTGGGTTGAGGATGGTAGGCAATGTGGAACCTTTGGCTGTATGAAATGGGTTCCCTAATCCAAATCTATGCTGCAGGAAGACCCCATCTAGTGAAAACGTGCTTAATTAAGATGTCTGCTGTAACTTTTGCGGTGTTTGTTTGAGTGGGGAACAACTCTACCTACTTGCTAAAGTTGTCCACGATAACCAGGACGTACTTATATCCCCCTTTATACGGTTATAGGAGGTCAGCGTAGTCTATTTGAAGATCAATTCATGGCCTAGTATGTCATAGCTCTGAGATAGCATGAACTGCAGATGCCGGAGTCAAAGTCAATACAGTGTGGAGCTGGAGAAACACAGCAGGTCAGGCAGCATCAGAGGAGCAGGAGAGTCAACATTTCAGGTAGGCACTCTTGTTGTAGCTCTCCTTGATTGACATACTGGTCTGGAATGTTCGGAGTACAGATGATACAAGTCTGGACATATGTTTTATATATTTTCCCATTTCTGGCCACCCACATAATCCGGAGTTGCTGGTTGGTTCACCGAGCTGACTGGTTTTCGTGCAAACATTTTGGCCCCCTTCTAGGTGACATCTTCAGTGCTATCTAGCCTCCGTTGAAGCATTGTTGTTCTGTTCCATTCTGAATTTATATGGTCCAGACTGTCATGGTAGGTAGTTCTGTTCCCTGTTTTACTCCGTAGTGGTATGTAGATGGGGTCTGTTTGTTTATGGTACCAGTAGTTGAAAAACAGACTCCCAGGAATTCTTGTGCTTATCTTTGTTTTGCTTGACTTATACCATTACATTGTCCCAGTTAAACTGAAGTCCTCCTTTGTCAGAGTGAATAGAAACAAGGGAGAATTGCTCGTGCTGTTTTGCTGTGAGTTGGTGTTAGTGTGTCCTGGTGGCGAGTTTCCTGCCCTTCTGTCCTATGTTTTACTTCTCACAGTTACTGCATGGTATTTTATATATCGCATTTGCCCTGCTCAATGTGGGTATGGGGTCTTTCGTCTTTGAGAGTAGCTGGCGAAGTCTGGCTATTGGTTTGTATGCTATCGTTATTCCAAGAAGGAGTCTTGTAGTTTGTTCCAATATGTTCCTAATATAGCACAGGGTGGGGATTACAGTGTCTTCTTGGTGTTGTTTATTTGCCAGGCATCGGTGGATGAAGCTGTTTGGATACCCATTGTTTGCAAAGACCTTGTATAGGTGTTCCTCTTCGTTTTTGCATAGTTCCAGGGTGTTGCAGTGTGTTATCGCTCGTTTGAACAGAGTCTGTGTTTGTAGATGCTGGGGTACTGTTGTAACTCAGGATTTGGTCTGTGTGTAGTTTTTCTGTGTACACTCGTAAGGAATTCACCGCTTTTTGTTTGTCCCACCATTACATCTAGAAACGGGAGTTGATTGTTATTCTTCTCTTCCCTGGTGAACTCAACCCGGTCAATGAGCTGTTAATAAGGTGTTGAGTTTCTTCTAACTTTGCTCGTTTGATGGTCACGAAAGTATTGTCCACATACCTGACCTATTATTTAAGCTGGATCTGAGGGAGGGCTGTGTGTTCAAGTCTTTGCATAACTGCTTCCACTATAAGACCTGAGATGGATGAACTCATGAGTGTCCCATTAATTTGTTCATGTACCTGGCATTGGTCTAGTAATTTCAGCATATTGTCTTTGCTGATGATTTCATTAGAGGTCTGTGTTTTTGGATTGTCTAGTAACATGGCCAGTGTCTCCTTTGCTAGTGGCATGTCTATAGAGGTGAATAGTGCCGTAATGTCAAAGGAGACCATCGTTTCATCCTTGTCGATTTTTGTTTCTGATGTTGTTATTCAGGAATTCCTGTGCTGAGTGTACGGAGTGAGTTGACCCATTGGTGAGGTGTTTCAATCTATTTTGTAATTCTTTGGCTAGCCTGTGTGTCAGTATGCTCGGCAAGGAGACTGTGGGTCTCGGGCTTGTCTGGTTTGTGCACCTTGGGTAGTCTGTAGAATCAGGGGGTGTTTCTATTCACTCCGACAAAGAAGGACATCCATTTAACAGTGTAACAGTACTAGGACAAGCAAAAGAAAGACAAGCACAAGAATTCTTGGAAGCCTGGTTTTCAACCAGTAGTGTCATAATTAACATGTTGAAATAGACCCTATCGACATACCACTACAGAGCAAAACCGGAAACAGAAATACCGACCATAACAGACCGGACCATATAAATTCAGAACGGAACAGAACAACAGTGCGTCAACGGAGACTAGACAGCACTGAAGATGTCACCTAGAAGGGGGATGAAATGTTTGTACGAAAACCAGTCAGTTTGGCAAACCAACCAGCAGATCCAGCCACAACCCAAGCTACAGATCTTCACTGAAACATTACCTGCACAATCCCTTAATTCTGTCAGTTGTGGCTTCTGTACCTTAATGACCCTGGACATCTTAGCATTGATAAACCACTTGATTCCAATCCTGGACAAGTACCACATGCTATCCATCTTTGAGAACAAGTTCGTCTTTAGTACTTCGTTTGTCCTTCCACCCGCTATATAAGGCGGGATCATTCCCTCCCAAACTTGCTTTAACTCGGCATGTTGGTGGACTGTAACCTTAATGATGCCATATTCACAACCTTGGTCAGTTTGGAGAGTAAATTTGAGCAGGGGTGCAGATAGTAATGGTTTCCTGCCTGCTGAGGTGAATCACCCAGCTCCCAACAGTGACAGGAGGGCAACTAAACTGGTGCAGACATGCATGATGTTTGGTGTATGTGTGCTGGTGGGGGAAGTTTTTCAGGCAGGCTGACTATGCAGGCTACAATTGCTTGCCTGAGCACTCATTTTGTTGCGGACCCTCAGTGCTAACTCTGTTAGGGGTTCAACTCTGTGGTTCTCCATAGATTTTTATGCATCCTGTCCTTTGATGTTCGTCCTCCACTGATTGGATCCATCTACAGATATTGTCACAGGATCTCTTTTCTGCTGTCCAGGTTCCCCTGGATCTTCTCCCACTTTTGTTTTGGCACAAATGGTTACTTGGGGACATTTGTTGCCACTACATGACACTCATGGAGTCCTCCTTATAGCTCAAATTTGTCAGCTAGCCAGGTGGGCCTTGGTACATTTGACTACAATGTCATGACACTGTAACATTAGAGTTCAGCACACTATCAGGTTTTGGCTGACACTACTGTCTTTAATCCTGTGTTGAGTTAAAGTTGAATGGGGCTGTCCTCCAACAGAATGGGAGTTTGGGAGTTCAGGCTGATAATATCAGCAAGATGTCAGACCAGGCAGAACACACTTATCAACTGCTTTTCATGCGTAGAGAAGCCTCTTCTTATGAACGACTCCAGGAGGCATAGGCTACTGGTCGGAGTTTATTGTATTGATTTTGGAGAAGTATGCCTGCTAGTGTGGCACCTGTGGTTGCAACATGCAAAACAAAGGGAGGTTCTGGGTCAGGTATTTGCATTGCAAGGGCCTGCACTATGGCTGGTTTTAATTCAGCAACAGCATCTGTATGCTGTTCAGACCATTCCCATAGGTGCTCATTTTAACGAGGTTGGCAAGTGGGGCAAAACCATCAATGTGATTCTGACAGTATCTCACCAAGCCTAGAAAGGAACATAACAAACTTACATCCCTAGTCTGGGACAATTGGGTTACGGCTTCAATGCGCTACCCTTCTACTCCTGAGCTATTACAGTTCCCAAATTTGAGACCTGCGACCTCATGATCTCTGCCTTCAGGAAGTTAACTTTTAGACCTAACATGGTGAGGAAGGTTAACAGTTCCTTTAACAGTGTCAAATGTTCAGTCTTTATTTCTTTCTGCAGAAGATTGTCCATGTACTGTACCAAACAGTGCAGTCAGGAAAGCATCTCCAGCCCTTCAGCCAGCCTCTGATGAAATATTGACCGAGAATTGTTAAAACTCTGGGGCAAGCAGGTCCATCTGTATTACTAGCCGTGAAATATGAAGCTGAAGTTAAATTGGCAGTGTCATTTAGAGTTCGATGGACCAAAATACATTACTAATATCCAGTACGATGAAATATTTGGCCCAGAGGTAGAGTTGCTACCATGGTGCCAAATGCCTCCATGTTTTTTATGTAATTTAGTTCAAAATCTCAAACTGTTCTGGTGGAATCTGAATGCATGTTTTCTGGATCACGAGTCCAATATCATAACCTCTAGACACATTAATGGTGTTGACAGTGTTGTAAAGTAACACAGAATAAGACCTTTGTGGTCAAGCAACCATAAACTCAAAATTGGACATTGTAAATTAACCCACAGATGGAGAAATCAGGCCTGACTGAACATTAGCCAAACTAAATTAAACAGCAGTCACCAGTTATCAACTACTGAGATCTCAGGGAAATCAAGGTCAAAGAGGTCACAAAATTCAGGGGCAACCAGTTATAACCAGCCTGAGGGTTGTATGTTGAAGTATCAATCAGACTTCCTGGCACCTTGACTTCCAGCCAATACCTGAGTGCACTTTACACTTCCCACTTAGGGTAATAGTGAAGAGTGCTGGCAAGACTCCATTGAATGCTTTAAACCCCAGTCATGATCCCATTGGCCAAAGGCAGTAAGACAAGAGGCCGACTGTGTGGCAATCCAGGTAGACCCGGGAGAAGATCTGCCTTGATAGAACTATAGAGGCCACGTGTTGTGGCAATTTGGGAAATTCAGATAAAGGATATTTTGTTAATAAAAGCGAGTTGATGCGCGAATTGAATTCTATGTCATTTTGTCTGCCTCACCAACAAGAGCACTTGGGTAAAGTGTTTTTAATACATAAACTGGTCGAAGTGTGCAAAGCACAGGCACTACTGGCATCCCTGGGTGGCTTTGATTAGAAGTGTTGTATAATCTCAAGTCGAACCCACTAACCTTGAGTTCTCTGATATTTAGCCTCAGCCTGAATTCAGAGAGCAGTTGCCCCAAGTGATGGCCAAGATTCAAGTTGGTGAAAGAGGGTGAACATTTCCAACTAATGATCAGACTATTAACCAGATGCCTGTCACGTGAGGAGAACGAACAGCCAGAGTTAGTACAGGGTTGGGGACCCATGGAAAAGAAAATCTTAACATAGGCTGGTATAGGGTTGGGGACCCACAGAAACAGGCAAGGAACCCGAATACAGTGTCAGCAGACCCATGAGTTGGTGAGAAGCCATACATTGGAGTCAGGGACCCATGAGGATACAGAAAAGCTAGAGTAGGTTTCAAGCTGATAGTTGTTTTCTTTAAATGCATTTAAGCAAAAGAACATACAAAGTTAACCATATTCTATATTTTACCATCTCTAGTTTTTTTTTTTTAAAAGCTGTTTAAATGGGGATATTTATTATATTTACCCTTTATAATCAGGCCTCAGAAATATCTCATTAATGTTCAGAAATGTGCATTTCTGTTGGGTGAACAGCATTACATCAGTGTGAATTGGACTTCATAGGCACTCCAAAGACTGTAAAAGGAACAATTTGCATTTATGTAATGATTTTGTCCCAAAGAGCTTTAAAGTTAATGGTAACTAGTAGGAAATAAAATTACACTTGGAGTAAACTTAATGTGCAGTCATCGTCCTAATCTAAGAAATAAGACCGCTGATTTACCTGTAGCAAGGTCCCAGAAACAACAGATGTTGATTGAGAGATGAGACCAGACCAGAATGCCCTCCTCCAAAATATTTCTACTTCCACTTGAAAGAAGGGCAGAGCCTTGGATGACTGTCTCATCCAAAAGTGACATCTCCAGGAAGGAAATTCATGAGTACTGCAATGGAGATTCCACCTGAATAGTGTGTTGAAGTCTTTGAAGTGGAATTTGAATCTCAAATCTTCTGATACAGAAGGAAAAATGCTACAATTGAGTCACAGCTAACAGCATTACAGCTACATATTTGTGTCTACAGTAAAACTCTGCTACATATCCATACGCTATTGATCCTCTAAGAAATGTAGTTAATTGAATGGTAATTGAATACTGTATCTTGTGATTCCTTCAAAATGCAATTGGCTGACTATTGACTTAGTTTCAGCTTGTGTTGTAAGTTTGTTGCATTTGAAAATCTCATTTCAGCCAAGTTTTTTTTTTCCCCCATCCACACTGCATCAACTCTCCCTGCTGTCATGTATATGATTTTATTTCCCACCAGCAACCATACAGAACAGTATCCAAAACATCAGTGCCTTTTTGAAAGTTCAAACCTTAAAAAAGACAGTAATCATGGCAGTATACTGATTATCATGATTGTATGTTGTTTGTATGATGAGAGGACTTTATCTCAAGCCTAGAAAACATTGAGAGTTAAGTACAGGAGTGCTACAGTTCCCATCCTCCTCCAGTCCAAAATTTGAGATGGTATCTTTTCTTCAGTTGGCAGCTTTATAAAAAAACTATTAATAATTTGATCATTCAAATGTGTAGTATAGAGATACATGCAACAAAATTGTTGATTATAGTATTGCATTTGTTTAAAATTAGTGTTTATTTAATATTTGTACAAATCTCAGAAAAATGACAAAACCACAAATTATGTGAATCTAACTCAACATGAAAGGATGGCCTGATGTCCTTCAGGCGAATAACACTAGGACCATGGTTACTAGTGTTTTTAGTATGTCCACATTGTGTCTGATATGTTTCTTTTGTATCCATTGAAATGTATAATCTTAGATAAGCATTTCCCAGTGCCACACAAAAAAAATTGTGCTTTTTTTTAATACTGTGGAACAGGAATACCAGTGAACAGTAAATGTATATGTACACTTTGTATAAAGACACTTTTCTTTATAATCTTGTCTTTTCTAATTCATTAAATTATGTACTGTACCTTTTAAGATGTTTCAATATTTTTCTAAGCAACAATAGCTTTTCAAAGATTGTAATGATTCAGCTGCCACCATTTAGACAAGTGGAAACACTGCCATTCTGTGGAGTTATAAACTGCAACTTTAGCCCATGGTATTCCAGGTTTTAGTTACTAATCTCGGCAAATCCAAATGCTAAAAAGAACGGTAAAACTCATCATTGAAATCCAGTATCCATCACGGCACTGGCTGTAGAATGGCAGAGTCACCTACCAGCACTTACAAATAATGAGTAGTATGAGCAGTGAAGCATGTGGTGTGGGATTATACCTCAATCACGAAAACGTTAGTATGTATTACATGGTTGGTTATTTTGGATACGTTCTGTGATTAATATTTCATTGCTAAGAAAATTAGTTAAGTAATGAAAGCCAACCATATGATAAGTCTGTTCCAGAGATAGTAGGATGCTGGAGAATTTGAGATAACAAGGTGTAGAGCTGGATGAACACAGCAGGCCAAGCAGCATCAGAGGAGCAGGAAGGCTGACGTTTCGGGCCTAGACCCTTCTTCAGAAATGGGG
>NC_063342.1:67839767-67840817 GCF_021869965.1 Rhincodon typus
GCAGGGTTCCTAAGCGGAATATGAGTTGCTGTTCCTGCAACCTTCGGGTAGCATCGCTGTGGCACTGCAGGAGGTACAGATGGACATGTCATCTGAGGAATGGGAGCAAGAGTTGAAATGGTTCACGACTGGGAGGTGCAGTTGTTTAGTGCGAACCGAGCGTAGGTGTTCTGCAAAGCGGTCCCCAAACCGCCGCTTGGTTTCCCCGATGGAGAGGAGGCCACAACGGGAACAGCAAATGCAGTATACCACGTTAGCAGATGTGCAGGTGAACATCTGCTTGATGTGGAAAGTCTTGGGGCCTGGGATGAGGGTGAGGGGGGAGGTGTAGGGGCAGGTGTAGCACTTCCTGCGGTTGCAGGGAAAAGTGCCGGGTGTGGTGGGGCTGGAGGGGAATGTGGAGCGGACAAGGGATTCACGGGGAGACAGGTCCCTCCTGAAAGCAGATAAGGGTGGGGAGGGAAAAATGTCTTTGCTGGTGAGGTCGGATTGGAGATGGCGGAAGTGTCAGAGGATGATGTGTTGGACCCGGAGGTTGGTGGGGTGGTACGTGAGGACGAGGGGGATTCTGTTTTGGTTGTTATTGGGGGGAGGGGGTGTGAGGGATGAGTTGCGGGAAATGCGGGAGACACGGTCGAGGGTGTTCTCGACCACTGTGGGGGGGGATGTTGCGGTCCTTGAAAAATGAGGACATCTGAGATGTACGGGAGTGGAATGCCTCATCCTGGGAGCAGATGCAGCGGTTGCGAAGGAATTGGGAATAGGGGATGGCATTTTTGCAGGAAGGTGAGTGGGAGGAGGTGTATTCAAGGTAGCTGTGGGAATCGGTGGGCTTGAAATGGATATCGGTTTCTAGGTGGTTGCCCGAGATGGAGACAGAGAGGTCCAGGAAGGAGACAGAGGTATTAGAGATGGTCCAGGAGAACTTAAGGTTGGGGTAGAAGGTGTTGGTGAAGTGGAGGAACTGTTCGAGCTCCTCGTGGGAGCACGAGGCAGCGCCGATACAGTCATCAATGTAACGGAGGAAGAGGTGGGGTTTAGGGCCAGTGT
>NC_063342.1:67840827-67842582 GCF_021869965.1 Rhincodon typus
TTGTTCCACGTATCCTACAAAGAGGCAGGCATAGCTTGGGCCCATGCGGATACCCATGGCCACCCCCTTTGTCTGTAGGAAGTGGGAGGAATTGAAAGAGAAGTTGTTGAGGGTGAGGACGAGTTCAGCTAAGCGGATGAGGGTGTCATTGGAGGGGGACTGGTCGGGCCTGCGGGACAGGAAGAAGCGGAGGGCCTTTAGGCCATCTGTAAGGGGAATGCAGGTGTATTGGGACTGGACGTCCATAGTAAAGATGAGGTGTCGGGGACCGGGAAATTGGAAGTTCTGGAGGAGATGGAGGGTGTGGGTGGTGTCCTGGACCAAGGGGGAGAAAATGGAGTCGAGATGGGTGGAGATAAGTTCGGTCGGACAGGAGCAGGCGAAGACAGTGGGTCGGCCAGGGCAGTCATGTTTGTGGATTTTGGGAAGGAGATAGAAGCGGGCGGTGCGGGGTTGGGGAACGATGAGGTTGGAGGCTGTGGGTGGGAGGTCACCTGAGGTGATGAGGTTGTGGATGGTTTGGTGGTCAGGGGTGGGGTCATGATCAAGGGGGCGGTAGGAGGAGGTGTCAGAGAATTGGCGCCTGGCCCCCAGACCTCCCTCTTATTGAGGACGAACAGTCAGTCCCCAGTGAAGGGCTCCCCTTTGTCCCCCTCCACCCACACATCAACGAATACCAGTCAAGTTTGGACATTAAGCAGTTTTTCCGCCACATCCGCCTCCGCACTTACTTCTTCAACTGTGAGCCTAACCCTCCCTGTACTGACCCCTTCTCCCCCCTCCAACACACCCCCTCCTCCTGGACTCCACCCCAAGGCCTCCTACCCTCCCTCGACCTCTTCATCTCCAACTACCGTCGAGACATCAATCGCCTCAACGTCTCCGCCCCTCTCCCCCACAGAACGTGCAGCCCTCCACTCCAATCCCAACCTCACCATAAAACCCGCGGACAAGGAAGGCGCAGTTGTAGTATGGCGCACTGACCTCTACATCGCCGAGGCGAGGCACCAACTCTCCGACACCACCTCCTACCGCCCCCTTGGTCATGACCCCGCCCCTGACCACCAAACCATCATCTCCCAAACCATCCACAACCTCATCACCTCAGGTGACCTCCCACCCACAGCCTCCAACCTCATCGTTCCCCAACCCCGCACCGCCCGCTTCTGTCTCCTTCCCAAAATCCACAAACCTGACTGCCCTGGTCAACCCATTGTCTCCGCCTGCTCCTGCCCCACTGAACTTATCTCCACCTATCTTGGCTCAATTTTCTCCCCCTTAGTCCAGGAACTCCCTACCTACGTCCGTGATACCACCCATGCCCTCCACCTCCTCCAGAACTTCCAATTCCCCGGTCCCCAACACTTCTTCTTTACCATGGGCATCCAGTCCCTATACACCTGCATTCCCCATACAGATGGCCTGAAGACCCTCCGCTTCTTCCTGTCCCGCAGGCCCGACCAGTTTCCCCCCCCCACTGACACTCTCATCCGCTTAGCTGAACTCGTGCTCACCCTGAACAACTTCTCTTTCAATTCCTCCCACTTCCTGCAAAGGGGGTGGCCATGGGTATCCGCATGGGCCCAAGCTATGCCCGCCTCTTTGTAGGATACGTGGAACAATCCCTCTTCCATACCTACACTGGCCCTAAACCCCACCTCTTCCTCCTTTACATTGATGACTGTCTCGGCGCTGCCACATGCTCCCATGAGGAGCTCGAACAGTTCATCCACTTCACCAACACCTTCCACCCCA
>NC_063342.1:67847582-67905255 GCF_021869965.1 Rhincodon typus
ACTTTTCCCTGCAACCACAGGAATTGCTACACCTGCCCCTACACCTCACCTCCATCCCAGGCCCCAAGAAGACTTTCCACATCAAGCAGATGTTCACCTGCACATCTGCTAATGTGGTATATTGCATCTGCTGTTCCCATTGTGGTCTCCTCTACATCGGGGAAACCAAGCGGAGGTTTGGGGACCGCCTTGCAAAACACCTACGCTCGGTGCGCCCTAAACAACTGCACCTCCCAGTCACGAACCATTTCAACTCCCCCTCCCGTTCCTCAGACGACATGTCCATCCTGGGCCTCCTGCAGTGCCACAACGATGCTACCCAAAGGTTGCAGGAACAGCAACTCATATTCCGCTTGGGAACCCTGCAGCCCAATGGTATCAATGTGGACTTCACAATCTTCAAAATCTCCCCTCCCCCTACCGCATCCCAAAACCAGTTCAGCTCATACCCGCCTCCCTAACCTGTCCTTCCTCCCACCTCAAGCCCCACCCCCATCTCCTACCTACTTTTCGCCCCCTTGACCTGTCCGTCCTCCCTGGACTGACCTATCTCCTCCCTACCTCCCCACCTACACTCACCTTTACTGGCTCCATCCCCGCCTCTTTGACCTGTCTGTCTCCTCTCCACTTATCTTCTCCCCTCGCCATCTTCTATCCGCTTCCCCCTCTCTCCCTATATATTTTAGAATCCCCTTCCCCTCCCCCATTTCTGAAGAAGGGTCTCGGCCCAAAACGTCAGCCTTCCTGCTCCTCTGATGCTGCTTGGCCTGCTGTGTTCATCCAGCTCTACACCTTGTTATCTAATGTGATAAGTCTGATAATTTTATCGTTTTTGGTTTGAAGTAATTTGAATGACAAATACCCTTGAAGTCATAAGGAAAATATGAGAGCTTGTGACAGGTTATGAATATTGTACCGTTCTACATCTGTGAAAAATGCATCATTCGCTTATTTTAGTTTTCAATTTACTCAGCTAATTGATTCCTGAATCAGCAATGAAGAATGGAAAGCAGTGTTTTCAGATATTAGGATGGTGTGGGAGTGTATCTATATTTGGAATGTGCTGCATTGCATCTTCTAATTGATACACACGGTTGTCACTATGCATCAGTGGTGAAGGAGTGAAAATTTAAAGTAGTTAATGGTGTGCAGTCTGCTTTGTCCCGGATGGTGTCAAGCTACATGTGTTGTGGAGCTGCCACCATTCAGACAATTGGAAACCATTTATTCACACTACTCATTCATGTTTTGTGAATGGTAGACTAAATAGAGAGTAAGGAGGTGAGTTACCTGCTGCAAAATACCCTAACCTTTGACCTGCTCTGTAAACAGAGTATTTAAGTTGCTGATCCAATTAAGTTTCTTTTCAGTGGTGACCCTGCAGTATTTGATTGTGGAGAATTCATCAAAGGCTATGACATTGAATGTCAGAGGGTTTAGATACACTGGTTGGAGATGGTCATTGACTGATACTTAAGGATCCCAAACTTTATTGTTACTGATGTATTGCTGCATGAGGACATGAGTTTCTCATTATCTGCAGAAGGTAGATTGGTGAGAATGAGGTCAAATAAGTTCTGCTTTCATTAGGTTTTCTCACTACCTGTGAAAGGCCTAATTTAGAAGATTTGTCATTCAAGAATCACCAGGTTTGGTCGGTAGTGTTGTTACTGAGCCATTCTTGGTAATTGACATTTAAAGTCCTCCACCTAGTGTGCATAGTAATTCATCATCTGGGAAGCACAATATCAGTAGGAGCTCTGCATGCTTTTGTTTGACTTAATGTTGTGAGACTTCATAGTTTGAAATCAAATTTTAGATCAAATTCACTTCCATCTGACAGTATACTTCCACCGCTGGTGGGCCTGTCTTGCCTGCTGTTGGAAGAATCTGCACCATTGACTGAAAGGTAATTATTCTGAGTATAGTCATGTCAGGTGGTTGTGAGATTATCTGTCTCCCAATTTGAGCACAAGTCCCCGGCTAATTAGCAAGACAAAGTTTGTGGCATCTATTTGACAAAATATGACTTTGTGTCCAGTGTTTAGGTCAATGTTGGGTGTGCCATTTGGTATTATTGCTTCTCATAGAGGTTTGAGTGACTTGGTAGTTTGTTAAAGTCACAAAGTTATTGTGGGTCTCCATCCTGTGATGGCAGACTCCTTTTCTTAAATGGCATTTACTGAACCCCGATAGATTTTTTTTTTTTTTCAATAAATTAGTAGGTATTAGTTTTTTTGTTCCAGGTTTATTTCATGAACTGAATTTAAGATTCTTCAGCATGTTGGCTTTCAACTTGTTAATTTGCTTTTCGATTATGTAACATTACTACTAAGCCACCATATCCATTACACACTCAAAACATAATTAAAGTTCCTGTAGTACCTGAAACCTCCAATTTTCCAACACAGAGTTATAGTGCAGAAACGGGTTACCTAGCCTCACCAGCCTGTGTTGAACCTGCTAGCACCAAGTCTGTTCTTACCTAACATGCCCATCCTGTTCACGTAATCTTTTATTTCTCCCATGCTTTCAAATGCCTATTTGGCCCATCCTTAAATGTTGATACAGTCTCTGCTTCAATCACTAAATCCAGCCATGCTTCCACAGCCCCTCAGCACTGTTTAGCACTTAATCTTGCAATGCACAATCTTAATGTACCTCTCATTCTGATTCCACTGAAAACAACCTATTTCTATACTATTACTTAATAATTTCAACCACCTCCATCAAATTGTCCTTAAACTCCGCTGTTCTAATGAAATTTGTCTAATTGTTTTCAGTTTTCATTTTTACCTGTCTAAACTTTTTGTAATGCTCTTAAGTACTACAGACCTGCATCTCTATAAGTATGTGCACTGAGAAACTGGATTTCTACAATGGGTATGCTTTACATACAGTAACTCCATAAAGAAAAACAGTTAAACTCCCACAAATACCTGAAGAATTCGCCGGATAGAAGTTGATGCTGCTTACAGTTTAGTTGACATTACAAAATATCAGGTTGCAAGTTAACACTGAGCATTAAACATTTTCACAGCATTGCTTTCAAACCAATCCATTAGATGGATGGCAGGATTTCTGTCTCCCAACTTAATGGTTCTAAGTTTGAATCCCAGGTTATCTTGTCCCTTGCCTAACAAATGTGAATTTGATCGATTTTCAGCCACTGTATTTAGCACCTTTTGATATCTTCTTGGCAGAGCAGAATAACGTGTCTGACCAGAATAGACAAATAGCTTGTGAAGACATAGATTTTTATTCCTGTTTCCAACTATTCCATTACTGTGTAAAGGAAAACTACATACATACTGGAAGCAGTGTGCATTATTTGTCTCTTCCAGAAGAATGTACAGCCTAGGATGGATAGGAAGAGTATTTTGTGGCACACAGTTAAATACAACAAAGTTGATAGAGCAGTTGATCTTTCTCTTTTCATCTGTTTTGATTATTTGCATGTTTTGAAATTCTTTAATTCTACCAACAAGGCAGTAATAGTTTGTCTGGACGCTTCTTTTAAGTGTGTGTGTGTGTGTTTGTGTTTGTGTGTGTGTGTGTGTGTGTTTTGTTCCAGATTTATAAAGGTCCAGAAACAACATTTCAAGTTTCGAACCTCCAATTGAACTGTGAATATCGTTTTCGTGTGTGTGCCATTCGCCAGTGCCAAGACACTCAAGGATTTCATGATCTGATGGGTCCTTATAGTGCTACTGTAACATTGTACTCTCAGAGGAATGAGACACCAGCCAACAGTAGCAAAAATACCACAGAAGTCACAAAGACAACACAGACATTAAGCGATGAGCAGTGTGCTGCCCTTATTCTTGCTTTGTTCGCTATAGTCTCCATTTTGATTGCTTTCATCGTTCAATATTTTGTCATCAAGTAAAAAAAGTTTAGTATTTGAATGTCTCTCGCCATGTATTACTTGTGTTGTAATATCAAATAATTGTGGTTGATTATGCTTTTAAATTGATGCTGATATCCAATTGTTGTAAAGGCTCTTTGCCAACATCTCAGCTATTGCTCTTCCCCTAATTCATGCGTGTTACTGAAAGTCTGACTGTGTAGAGAATACCATAGAGATATGTTGAAGTATCAACAGTCTCCTACAAGAAATGACATCTGTGTAAGTCCAATGGCACTTTGCAAAATATCCCTTGAAGTAACTGTTTTGAGTGTTGATATGGCACATGTAAAGTTAAAGCATTGTACTGAGTTTTTTTTAAATAACTTTACAATGCGAGATCATGTGAAAATATAGAGGTGAGGAAGGGAAAATTGATGCACTTTAGTGCAGTCTATTAAATATACTGCAATAACAGAAATTGGGGGTGTTAAATTTTGTGTAGCAAGTCAGGTAAAATGCATAACAGTAGTGAACCCAAACTGTGAAACTTTGAATCTTTAGTAGTTGTGCAATTCCTACCTCTTCTAAAATGTAGCCTAAAAATTGAAGAGGGCCACTTTGTACTAAATTGCCAGTAAACATGAGAGAATATGATTGTGTGGGTAAAAATATGATAGGTTTGAATATTCCAGTGCCAAGGTCTTTGCAGCACTGAAACAAACTAAATTATCACTTTTTTTCAAAATGTCCTGCACAAAGGTTATAATGTTTTTATTCACTGCTTCACAAATTATATCTCAGGCACTTCTTAGCAGTTTTTTTTTTTAAGCAAAGAAATGCTTCACATTTCAAATCATTATTGAGAATTCAGCTTAAATACATAACAAATTTAATAGTTACTTCATAGGCCTCCAGAGGTAAAAGTTAATCCATAAGTGTGCAACACTATACTTTGGGGGAAAAAAAACACTAACCGCATTGAATATCTCCAGAACAGCAAAACATTGTTTTGCAAAGATCTTCAGAAAGAAAATAGTGGTGTACTACATTATTGATTTTTTTTTAAAGTATGCCAACAATGATGCAGTTAAGTACTTTGCAATTGTTTGAAGTCACACATCATCTGGAGCTACACACCATTGGATAGGAACCCGTTCTGGACTAATATTCAGTTATGCTTTTTAGTATCTTTAAAAACGTCCCCTTATTTGCACATTATCTCTGAATCAGTTCCGTTAAAGAATACCTGGATTTGTTAGAATATCACTTGTCTATCAATTATTGTTTTACTTATCTAATTAGTGCAATTAATTCAAATGGGTTTTTTGTTGCAACTGATTTTATTTATTACAATTATAGACATAAAATGCTAGTTAACTAACACATTTTGTGGTTTATGTTGACAGATACATTGTGCTGCAAATTATTTTGTTCTGATGTACCACGTTATTTGATAGAGGGAATGGGTAATATGAAAGTTTGGTAAGATACACAAGCTGTGTTCAAATGGACCTTATACTTCACAATGCAGAAGTTTACATTTCCCTTTTCTTTTCAGTTGAGCAATGTTTTGCACTTCAGTGTTGGTGAGTATCACCCAATGAAAGTGTACTTTGCATCTCAGCTTGGAAGATTGCAAACACTGAGTGTTTTGTGACTGGTCCTTTCCCCTAGCCCCTACCTGCTTAAATATTTATGGATTTTGCTTTTCTTTTAAATGGACCTGTTTGACAACCAGAGAAAGATCTTAAATCAAATTGGGAGATACACCATTTGTTTTTCCTAAGTTTTCCTTGGCTTTATTTTAAACCAGTCAGAAATTAAATATTCTTAACATATAGTCTCTTTAAAACTACAGCCTTAATTACATTTATGTACTTTGCTGAAATTATTTGCTTCAGTGGGATTTTTTTCATATACCCACAAACTAATGTGATACATGATTTCTATTGTACCACTATCTTTTTTAAATGTATAAAGTATTTGGCCAGCTGGATTCCGTAAGAGGTTGTATGAATGTTTGATTTTTGATGGCTGCATTTCATTGCTAGTGTGGGTTCAATTTTAAAACGGTCTCCTGAACTTGTTGTAAAAGCTGGAAGAATTTATTTTGACAGTCAAAATTCAAATTCATTCCTATTTTTGATAGTTGCATATAATCAGTCATTTATAAATGTAACTGTATTTTCCATAATCTCTCATTGCAGTTTTCTGTATTGAGGATAAGTGATTTTTAAATGTAACTAAGCTTCACTGTTACCTCATTGATTGTACATTCCAAAAACTATTGAAACTTTTGAAACCATTCCAAATATATGACATATCACTTGTATCATATCAGACTTAGTACTGATAATGTAAAGCTGCCATTATATGTTTAACTCTTAAATATATATCGAAATCCAAACAATAACTCAAGAAATGTATAAAACAAAATCCATGCACAATAAACAGTGTCTGATTCTTTGCATTATCTGTTGTTTATTTGATAACTTGGCCATTATCTAAGAAATTGTAATACTTGCATATTAGCTTCAATCCGATTTCATTAATTTTAAACTGCTTTTATTTTAGGAATTGAGTAGATATTCACTAAGGAAAGACTGAGCTTACAGAACCTTTTTACAAGTTGTTGCAAGAATAATCCATGTAAAAGAAGTGTAAAATTGAGGACTGATATATTTTTCAAATTGACATTAAAACTTTTCAGATCAAACTAATTGCAATGTTTGATCCCAAGATTTGATGAGAAAATGTCTGATTAGGCAACTACAAGGCCTGTCACTTTTCCCTTAGAGTAATACAGAGTGTTGGATCCCAAGGTTCTAATGCCTTTATCTGAAAAAAGTAATAGTCAGGAAAAAAAAAATGCACCGTTAACTACTTTGAGATGAGACGTAAGGATACAAATCCTGACACTGCCAAAGTTTTGTTTACCCAGTATGAAGAAGGCTTCAGTTCAATACAGTTGTGGCCCATTGTCCTGTATAAATCCACAACTCCATTCTTAGTCAACAAATGAGTTAGTTTCCTCCTGTTGTCGAAATACCACTGTGTTGAAGGTGAGTGTAGACATTGGAGATTTCCATGAACAATAGGAAAGTTATAATCTGGAGTATTTTTAGATTAGATACTACAGATTGCTTTAGGTAATGTGCTGAAAGGGTTTCTTCCTTTTGTGTTCCTTGAATGATGAGAGGATTCAACTGCACCCTGAATTTAACCAAACAAACTTAAGCAAGGACAAAGTCAAGATAAGTGTTCTAGATTCAGATGATAACAATCATAAACAAGTTCACATTATCAGAAATGCTAAAATTAAATATTTGCACTACATCTGTCTAATTCTCAATATCACCCAGGTGCTATTGAAGACTAGCATAGACTGCTCCTTTTCTTTTATTGAAGGAATTGTGATTTATATCGAATAGCCTTAATTCTGATTGTATAATGGAGGGAAAGCCCCCTTCTGTAATGGTTAAAGTAAACGAATTGAGGATGTGGCATTATCATTGCCAGAAATTAACCAGGACCAGCAATACCTAATATAATTGTTACAAAGGTTATGTACTTAAAGCAAATAGCTCACTCCTAATCCTTAAAGCATTTACAAGATCCAAATCATAAATATGCGCCACTTATTTAGCTGTGCAGTTGTGACACTTGAATTGCACTCAAATCAGTATGGGAGGTAATCGAAAAATGATATTATCACTACACTATTAATCCAGAAACCTGAGTTGAATCCTGCCATGGTGGAATTTGAATTCAATAAAAATCTGGAATGGAGTCTAATGATGACCATGGAAGGAAGCATTGTTGATTGTTGGAAAACTGATCTGGTTCACTGCTATCCTTACCTGGTCTGGTTTTCCATGTGACTCCAGAATCACAGCAATGCTGTCTGAAATATTCTAGCAGGATGCTCACTGAAGCCACTCTCTTTTTTAAAAAAAAAAAATTGCAACCAGATGCACACCTGGCATTGTTGGCAGAAATGATAATAAACACAATCCTCCAAAGTCCCTCTTAATATTTGGGGAGAGCTGCCTCTCAGACTCAAGCAATGCCTGGAGGATGCATTGATGGTGGCAAGAACACAATAGTCTATGGATGGGAATTCCAATATCAATGGCTCAGCAGCAACATAGATGTGTCAGCACTGCACCAAGCTCGTCAAGACCTGTTAGAGTGAGTCCGTGACAGGTGGTGAGGGAACCAACGAAGGGAAAAACATCTACAACCTTATTCTTACCAATCTGCCTGCTGCAAATGGTTCAGTTCATGACAGTATCAATAAGGGTGACCACTGCACTGTCCTTGTGAAGATGAATTGCTGCCTTCACATTGAGGACATCTTGTATATCATGTTGTGTGGTGTAATCACCATGCTAAAAGGAACAGACTTACAACAGATCAAGCAATTCCAGACTGGCCAGCCATGAGGCACTGTGGACCATAAGTACCAGCAGAATCGTGCACATTCTGCAGCCTCATGGCCTGGCCTATTCCCCTGTTCTACCATCACCAACAAATCAGTGAATCAGCCCTGGCTCAGTGAAGAGCTGCAGGACAGCATACCTAAAAATATGGTGTCAACCTGGTGAAGCTATAAAACAGGACTGTATAGGTGCAAAACAGCTTATCAGCAAATGAAAGCTGAGAATACAGCTAAGTGATCCCACAATCAACAGATCAGATCTAAGCACTATAGTCCTGCCACATCTAGTCATGATTGGTGGTGACAATTAAATTTTCTGAAGGAGGAAGCTCCAGAAATATCCCCATCCTCAATGATGGAAGAATCCAGCATGTAAGTTGGAAGCATTCACACTTAGAAGTGCCAAGTGGATGATCCATCCTGACCTCTGCCAGAGGTCCTCAGCATCAGAGATGCTAGTCTTCAGCCAATTCACGTCATGCATATCAAGAAACGGTTGGAGGCACTGGATACTGCAACGGCTTTGGACCCTGACAACATTCCAGCAATAATACTGAAGATTTGAGCTCCAGATCCCTAGCCAAGCTGTACCAGTACAGTTACAATCCTCGCATCCATCCAACAATGTGGAATTTTTTTTCCCCTCTATTCATCCATAGGATGTAAGCATTGCAGGCTAGGGCAGCATTTATTGCCCATTCCTAATTGCCCAGAGGGTAGCTATGAGTCAACCACATTGGTTTGGGTCTGGACTTACATGTAGCTCAGATAGGTAAGGACAGCACTTTCTTTTCCCCAAAGGGGCACTAAAGAACCAGGTGGATTTTTCTGACAATCCACAACAGTTTCTTGGTCATCTTTAGATTTTCAGATTAATTTAATGAATTCAAATTCTACTATCTACCATGGCAGGATTCAAACCCAGGTATCTCCTACACACAAAAAGCATGACAAATCCAACGCAGCCAAATACCACCCATCCGTCTACTCTTAATCATCAGCAAAATGATGAAAGGTATCATCACCAGTACTATGATGAAGCACCTGCTCAGCAACAAACTGCTGACACCCAATTTTTTTCACCAGGGCCACTCAGCCTCTCTGCTCCTATGATGCTGCTTGGCCTGCTGTGTTCATCCAGCTCTGCACCATGTTGTCTCGGATACTCCAGCATCTGCAGTTCCTACTATCTCTCCACTCAGCTCCTGACCTCATTACAACCTTGGTTCAAATGTGGAGATAAAAAGTGGTGGAAGTGTTTGACAATGACATTTTACAAGAATAGACACTTATCATTTTCTCATTGTGGTTTATGGGCTGTGTACAAATTAGCCACTGCATTTTCTACCCTAAAAGTATCGACTTGTACACTTGAAAAGTATTTTAACGACTGTGTAATGCTCTAGGGCATCTTGAGGGCACTAATATAAATACAAGCACTTTCTTATTAGTTTCACGAATTCAATGCATTGGCAAACCAGTTGAATTGTAAACAAATATATCTACACAAATGCGCACTAGCAATTCCTCTGCATGTATAACTTCCTAGTGGTGATCTCCTGGTGTATATCAGCAAAGATGTATAGATTCCAAGATCACAACCAGTAATTCCAAGTCATACAGTGAATCATTAAAGATCCATTTGGGAATTATGAACACTAATGCTGCGAACTTTCAAGAAAGATTTTTCACTTCAATTTCTTGATTGTTATTATTGACATAGACCTAGAGATCAATGCCTGTTTTTAACATGTAACAGTGGGTCTTAAAAGCAAGGCTTTGGTCCAAGAACGTAGGCAACTTCCGTTTTCATTGATAGATTTAGTACAGGATTTTAAACAAAAGCAATGTGTAATAGTTGGCAGAGATTCGTATAGGAGGATATGATTGGCAGATTTATCTAATTTCTCAAACATTTACCAAGACTAATCTGCTTCCGTTATGATACGTTGAGCAGTTGTGTTTACACATCTCCCTTTTGAGAATTTGTTTAATTAGTGTAACACCCTCTAGTGTCCAGATTTAATAGAGCAGCTGGTTAAACAAGACTTCTCATTAGTAACAAAAGCAGCAAAGACTAAAAATACATATAGTAGATGTCATCATCTGTATAGATCAATGCTAGATGAAATTTTCAGGTATGTTTGTAACCAAATGTGTCTTTTTATAGTGCTGGCTATGCACTTATGATCTATGTACTTCCAATTGTCAGAATTCTCTTTTATTCCCCTTTTATTTGTGCTTTTCATCACAGTGCTGTCCCCCACATGCATTAAGTATGACATTAAAAATTTGGTAGTACGAGGTTTTTAACATGGAAAATAACTACTCTTAAGTCTTTGCTTCCAGTGTGAAACAGTGAGATTTGAGCATTAATCACCCGTATTACACCTAACATGGAAACAGAACAGGACAGTCCTTTAATTTAATATATATTTGTGGCTGATTCCAGTTGCAGTACTAACTTATGCTTTGTGCCACTGACTAAATACAGAATTGCATTCTGGGGGAGGTGTTTTACTTTCTCACTGAACTCCTTAAAATCATGCTTACCATACATAAAAAAGATAATAACAGTTGAAGAATAACCTACAGCAAATCTAAAATACTGGAGTACAATGTTATTTGCAGAACAGTGTTTACGATTCCCTAACATAACTATCTCTCTTCAGGCTGAACACCAAATTCAAAAGAATGGTCTGAAAAATAGAATATAAACTTTTTTTAAGAATAGGAAATACTTTGGTATCCAAGTGGCCTGTTCCTCGTTCAACCACATCATTTGCTCCTCATCACATTCCACTTCATTTCCATCTAAAAGAGACCCAGTAAATTGCTTATTGAATCCTGCCATACTTTTCCCTTTAGTAGTCTGCACCTGTATTATTTGTTATGTGAAGAAGATCCCCCTTTCAATTTTTCTTAACTGTTACTCAAACTCTCTCCAACTGTGGAAATTTTATTCACATTTATGTATCATAAAGTTAATGGTCAGTTCGTTATGGCAACTAAACTAAGATCAATTAATATAAACGCTGGCAATATTATTTGTATCAAATGACACCCCAAATTAAATATGTCCCCAAACCCCAAAATATCCTTCAACTCTCTTCAACTCTCTTCTCCCCTGCTTAAAACACCCCTCAAACATCCTCTTCCCCTTCATAACCCTTTATCTCCCAAACACGGTCAAATTCCTCCTCCCCCCCGAAAACTGCTTTGCCCACTCCCCAAAAACCTTTCAAAGACTCATTTATCCCTGAAATACCACCACCAGTTTCAAAACCCCCTCTATGATTCTATAATAGGATTACTCAATTTCATGAATAGTCGTAGACATGACCATTATGCACCCAAACTATTTTGAAACCCAAATTGATAAAAGGATTATGTAGGGTGGCTTGCAGTGCAGCTGTAGTGTCCCTACTTATGGGCTATCTGTGTTTAAGACCCACTTGTCTGAAATATTGATTAGAAGTACAGGAAGATTGGTTACATAGTGGATCAAACATTGGCTTTTGGGTGCTCCAGATTCAAATCCAACTCAGACTAGGGATATTTCTGTCAGCTGCTGTGAGGTTTTCATATCCAGTAAAATGGACATTCAAATTTCTGGAACACGTGTATCCAAAACTAATTAGCAATCTCAGTCAGAACTAGGAGACTGCAGATGCTGGAAGCTAGAGTCAATAAATGTGGAGCTGGAAAAGCACAGCGGGTCAGACGGCATCCTGAGGAATTGGGAAGACAATGGTTCAGGCTGAAACCCTTTGTAAAGAAAGTCATAATCCTTCAGAGATAATATACATTGTTTGGCAGAAATTATTGTTGATTGTTACAAGAATTTGAGTGAACTATGAAATCTGACAGCTTTGGTACCAGTTTAAATGATGGCAATATCATTTCTCATCTTTTCAGGTTTTCTGTTCCTAAGAAAATTAGATTTTTTGGGGGGAAAAGGAAGGACATTAGTTGCAGTGTAATTAGAGATGCATTAGAGTTATCTGGAACCTGGCTGAAACTCGCAGAATTTTCCTTCAAGCTGGTCACAAGTTTTTCACCTTTTTTATTCTGTTTTCCCCAGGAGTTGGCATTATTAATCAATGGTGAAACTGGAGCATTAATGAATCTATTCATGCACTTCTTAATATGATTAGCAATGACAGTATATAAAATCAGCAGAAAGCTAGACACAATTGCCAAATCCAAGTAAGATACAGCATGAACTGTCTTTTGTTCAAATAAAAATTGATCTAAGTTCAATTAGAGCAATATAATTGTATCATCACAATGTGAAATCAATACTTCTATATTAAAAATAGGAAGATGTATCTATTGAAAACAGACATAAAGCTTTATAAATATCATTCAAAGTAAAACCGATGCCAGATGTCTTTGCAGTTCATGAATGAAATTTGCAGAGCAGTTGCCATCAGAATTCTAATGTTACATCCATAATCAGTTATAGAATCCCTACAAAGTGGAAGCAGGCCATTTGGCCCATCATGTTGGCACCGATCCTCTGAAGAGCATTGCTACCCCATAACCCTACATATCCCATGGCTAAACCACCTAACCTACACAATGGAAAATATAGCATGCACATCTTTGGAGCATGGGAAGAAACCGGTGGAGCTGGAGGAAACCCACGCAGATATAGGGAGAATGTGCGAACTCCTACACAGACATTTGACCGAGGCTAGAATCGAATCTGGGTCCCTGTCGCAGTGAGGCAGCAATGCTAACCACTGAGCTGCCGTACATTCAACTGCGAGGATTTCAATTTAGCTGAGAATGTTGTCATCTGACATATTGATAGAAATCTCAATAAAGAAACATGACTCAGGCTGTTGACTCATTCATGTCTGCAATATTCGCCTGCAATGTAATCTTAGTTGGCATCTCCACCCAGCAAAGTTCCAAAGCAGCCATTTGCAGATCCCATAACTGAAGAGGCCTCCAACCTGCTAGAAATGTATCACAGCATGCCCTTCCCTTTATTGTCCAGTCAACATAATTGTTTCTCAAAAAATATGAACTATATAAGCTGTCCATTTATTGAATTATGTAAAGCTTTAATTTGTTCAAATCCATGACTGGTTCTCACTGGTGATCACTAAATGACTGGATGTGGGGACTGTGTAAGGGAAAATATTCATGTCTACAGAGGAACATTTGGGATAATGCTGTGTCAAGTAATGACAAATTACAATGTCAAATACAGCAAAGTTCATAATGAAACAATCGTACAATAATACAAACCATAAATTCACTGAGATTTAGAATCATATGGCAGTTGTTCAGATGCTGCTGAAGCTATACCAAAAGAAATGACACCTCTCTGAATGTTTTAGTGCATGCTGTAACAATAACTTGATGTTATTGCATATTCCCTTATCACTGCATTCATCATATCAAAAGTTTTTTGTTGTTTTTAAAATCAGCAGTCTGCACAATCCAGAAAACTTTATTATCACGTCACATTTAATATTGGTTGAAAGCAATTTATTGGTTGTAATTAGATACTTCCTGCCATGAGATAAGTTCATTATAATGAGTAAAGAATATAGAAAAATACAATTAGTGCTGAAATTGACAAACCAAACTTTATTTAGATTGATCCAAGTTGTTATTGGTTTCGAATAGGTGCACAAAATTAAAAAGCACACTTTGCATATGAGCCATGTGTTTTTTGTTCATTCACAGCATCTGAGTGTTGTTGGCAAGGCCAGCATTTGTTGTACATCTTTATCTGTCCTTGATAAGCAGATTTGGGATGGTAACAGATTTAACTCTATCCGAGTGTCCCTATTAAAAACATTTCGTTTAGGAAAAAGGTAGAGATAACAAGGTGTGGAGCTTCATGAACACAGCAGGCCAAGCAGCATCAGAGGAGCAGGAAGGCTGACGTTTCGGGCCTAGACCCTTCTTCAGAAAAAAATTTTAGGAAAAAGTCTATTTTCAAAAATCAAGCCAATCTACTAGCCTTATAACTAAATCCTTCAATATCCTCTCACAGAGATGTGTCTAGTTGCTTTTGGAATTTATTCTACATTTTGATTCAATGTAATTTTTGAATTTTGAATCTAAGTAATTTTTCCCTGGGAAATCTTTGTATTTCCTTCCTATTCTTAATTGTCTCAATTTTAATTTGTGTTCCCTGGCATATGTATCTATGAGGTACGTAAACTATTGCTCCTCATCCTTCTAGATATATCCATAGACTTTGACACACTTGATCATAACCATGCACCTCCGATAGTTCTCCAAGTGGAACTGCACTCACCTGATTTAATTCTTATCTGTCTAATTGCAGCCACAGAATCACCAGCAATGATCTCTCATCCGCATTGCCTCTCACTTACCTCTGGTGTCCCCAAGGATTTAACCTTAGCATCATTTAATTTCCGAGCATCGAGTCGATGCAGGTTTTTGGGAGCCATTCCAGTCAATTCCATTCCCCTACTTTATGCCCAAAGCCCTCAAATTTTAATTCCCTTAACTATCTAATTTTGTTTTGCATTAATTGATCATCTCTGCTTCCATCATCCTCACAGGTAACAACTTTCAGCTCATTACTACTCTCTGTGCAAAAGCCCAAAATCTCTGTCCCCTCATCTTCGTAGCATCCACTAATAGGAACTCTTTATCTAATCTGTCATGACCTTGTAACTGCTGCCAAATCTCCTCTTAATCTCCTTTGTTCAAAGGGGGAACACTTCCAATTTCTCCACTCTAACATGGCAACTAGAATCTGTCATTCTTGGAACCATTCTGGTGAATCGCCTTCACATCCTCTTAATGACCTTTATATCCTTTTTAAAATGTAATGACCAGAATTGATGCAATACTTTAGTTGAGGCCAAACCAATGCTTTATAAAGGTTGAGCAAAACATTCCTTCAGGGTCTACGCCCGAAACATCAGCCTTCCTGCTCCTATGATCTGCTTGGCCTGCTGTGTTCATCCAGTTCTACACCTTATTATCTCTGCTTTTGTACTGAATATCTCTACTTATGTAGCCCTAGATTCAATATGTTGCCAATGCCACATGCTTTGCCAACTACTCTCTCAAAATGCTCCAACATCTTCAAAGGTGTCTGTTATGTACTTCCCTTTGATCCTGCACACTGTTTAGAAATGTGACATTAGGTTTGATTTGCCTTTCCTTATCTCTTCTGCCAAAATGCATTATTAAATTCCACCTGCAATTTGTCTGTCCATTCTATTAGTCTACATTTGTCACATTGTAGCCAATTGGTATCAGCTTTGCTGTCTGTCACACCTCCACATTCAGTATGATAAGTAGATTTTTAAATTTTGTTTTGAATGCCTGAGTCATTTTGTCAAAAATGGAAGCGATCCTAACACTGAGCCTTGATTAATATCACTGTCGACCATCCTCCAGTCTGGTTTGGTGATGACACCAACATCTCCGTCAAACTCTCCACTCTGTCTATTTTATCAAGCTGCATGTATGGCATCCAGTACTAGAGAAGCAAACATTTCCTCCTATTAGATATAGAGAAGAGTGAAGTCATTGCTTGTGGTTCTCTGCCCAAAACTGTATCCCTCCCTGACAATACTTCATAAATTTGGTTTGAATTTGACACTGAGATGAACTTCCGACCATGTATTTACACCATCGCTAGAACCACCTATTTCCATATCCCTAGTATCAACCAAATCTGCCTCCCTTTCAGCTCATCTGATGTTGAAAGCTTGTCTTATCACCCTGCTAATTAATTATTCCATTGCTTGATCTACCTCCCACACTCTACCTTCTCTAAATGTAAGGACACCAAAATCTGCTGCCTGTGTCTTAATATACATCAAATTCCATTCAACTGTCATCCATAGCCAACATGAGCCAAAATGACTATTACAAAATGATCTGGGTTTTACCACGGCACTCTCTGTAAGATCATGTCACAAATATGTTATTGCGGCTACATTTTCTTGTTTTGCAACACCAAACATTTTGTTGGCTGTGAATCACTTTTGAACATCCTGAAGATGTAAAAGGAACTACATAACTGCAAATTCTTTCTTCCAATAATCACAAATCCTGATATTTGGAATGGTTCTAATGAAAGGTCATTTAACTGAAATGTTAGCCCAGAAATTCCAATCAATCATTTATCCACTCCTGATCAGATGAAAAGAACACAGACTTACATTTTGATGACATGTGCCCTGGAAATTCCTTGACGGGATTCTTCTATTAACAAAAGGTACTGTCCTGTCCAGGGATCTTCACAGTCAGCAGACGAGAAGATTGGCAACAGAAACTATGCTTACCTTGTGCAACACTAACTATGCTATGTTAAACATTTAAATGTCCAGAAGCACAGACAGCTACTTTGACAGCTCTGATGTGAGGGTGAGTACTTAGGTAAGTTAGGGACAGATAGGTGAGAGTGCAGAACACATTTGGCTTGGGTAGGAAGGGTGCCAAGTGGGTTCAGGATGGTTGGGTGCCAGGTGGCTGAGGGGATGGGGCATCTCGTGGGTTTGTGGGAGTAGAGTGCCCGGTGGGAATTTTGAATCTGGTGGGGGAGAGAATGCATTGGGTCTGGATTGGCAGGAGTGCTGGGTCTGGCTGGGAGTTGGGGGGTGGGGGGTGGTGGGTAGGTTCTTCTGTTATCCTATTTCCTTTTATTTTAACTGGCATGCAGCATTTAGAGAGAGGGAGTCTTTACTTGTACCACAGGGGTAACTTGAAGATACTTCTTTGACTCTGATCGTCACAGCACACTGGTACTCAAGACTGTTCAGTTCCACTACTATACTCCAGTAAAGTTGAAACTGGCTTTTTAACATCTGTCCTTGCCTGTTCTTCAAAAGGAAAAACACATGTGTCTGCAGTTTGGGACATAATGCGTATACTTGCTGTACCTAAGTACAGTGAAAAGCTTTGTTTGCGAGCAGTACAGGCAGATCATAGTAAGCATGAACATACAGATCAAAGGGTAAAAAAAACTTGGACAGAGTAAGGCTACAGGTTACACCACACAGGACATGCGCTAGGCAAAATCAACATTGATATCTTGTTTATGGTGTGCACTGCAAACACAAAATCCCAGTGTTGGAGGGAGTAAATGTTAAGGTGGTGATGGTGCCAAACACATCAGCTGCTTTATTCCAGATAGTGTTAAGCTTCTTGAGTGTTGTTGGAGGTGCTCTCGTCCAGACAAATGAGGAATATTCCATCACACTCCTGATTTGGATCTTGTAGATGGTCAACAGGCTTAAGGGAGTCAGGAGATTACTGACGCGTTGCAGAATTCCTAGCTACTAAACTGGTCTTTCAGCCACTGTATTATTGCGGCTGTTCCAGTCAGTTTCTGGTCATAACTCCCAGCATGCTGATAGTGGAAGATTGGCTAATGCCACTAAATGCCAAGGGGCAATGATTAGATTCTCTCTTGTTGGAGAAGGTCAATGTCTGGCACTGTGTTACACTGATGTTGCTGAATGCTGAGAGTATTCTGTTTTGATTTTTTTTTAAATTTCGGATTTCAAGCATCTGCTATTTTTTATTTTGCGTTTGTCAGTCTCAGATTCAAACAATTTGGATTTTCTTTTGTGTTAATTCAGTTGAGCTGAGCCCAAGGCCAACCTTTCAATCATAGGTTTCGGAAAGAGATGTCTAGCTGGTTCTGGGAAGTTTCTAAGTTTGCGGTTGTGTTTCAACAAACCTTTCCAACTCCAGCGGGGAAAGAAAAATCCTCCCAGCTTTCGTTTGATGTCTACAGTATTGCCAAACTTTGGACATAGTTACACCATTGCTTTTCTTCACGCGCCTTTTAAAGTCTCAGGTCTTTTCAGAATCCTTGCATTTTTGCCTTTAATCCACATCAATTAGAAAAAGTTACGCTCCGATGTCTTTATTATTACTTCGATTTATGGAAAACAATGATGGACAAATGTGTAACCCTGTGAAGAAAAAATTGTAACTTCTATTGTATAGAGAGAATGGAGAGATTGAACCAATGCGTTCCGTTGATGAATTGCAGACAACTGTTAAAGTGAGTTTCGCCTTCTCTGTCGTGTGTCTGTTGCAAAGACAAGGGCTGCGATGTATTTGGTGTATTACCAGGAGGAAGATAATCATTTTTAATTGCGCCGACGCAATGATCCCTCCCTCTCTATAACCCACGCCAGAAGTTAAAGCTGAGAGGCGATCTTTGGGGATGCAATCTCGTTTGAGCAGTGGCTTAAGCCCCGAGCAAGATGGAAACTGTGTGAAATTTTGTTGTCGGTTCAATCCTGTGCAAGTCAGGCGCAAGAGAGACACAGATCGCGCCTGTTCTGCCTGGAGGCTTTGCTTGTATCCTTAAAGTGTTGTCTGAGGAGAGAACATCTTCCAATGAAAGGCCTGCAGAGTGAACTTCAGTCCAGGCAGCTCGTCGGTGCGAGACAGGGACCTCACGAAGTAGCTGCAAACATCGATAATCTGGGCAGTTTGCCGCAGGATATCTTACTCTCTAGGCGGTTCATATAATCTATACATCTGAATGGACCGATCCCCTGTGCAGGATGGAAAATATTTCCAATAGTGATAATGATACGTTGTCACCGCTCTTTCGCTGTGATCACCAATCGTGTCCCCTCTTTCCCGTCTCCACTTTGATCCCAGTGACAACCGTCTGTATCATTCTGTTCATCGTCGGGGTCACCGGCAACACCTTAACGGTCCTGATCGTTAGAAGGTATAAGGATATGAAGACTACCACCAACCTGTACCTGTCCAGCATGGCGGTGTCTGACCTGCTCATCTTCTTGTGTTTGCCCTTTGACCTGTATCGCCTGTGGAAGTACAAGCCCTGGCTCTTCGGGGATTTCTTGTGCAGGTTTTATCAGTACATCAACGAAGGCTGCACCTACGCGACCATACTGCACATCACAGCCCTGAGCATCGAGAGGTACCTCGCCATCTGCTTCCCCCTCAAAGCCAAGGTCTTCATCACCAAGCGAAGAGTGAGATCAGTTATCGCCTTGCTGTGGTCTCTGGCCTTGCTGTCCGCTGTACCTTTCTTTTTCCTGGTTGGAGTGGAATACGATATGTGTAAACACACCGAATATGCCGTCAGCTCGGGGATCCTAAACATCATGATCTGGGTGTCCACCATCTATTTCTTCTTCCCCATGTTCTGCCTCACTTTCCTCTATGGATTCATCGGAAGAAAACTGTGGAAAAGCAAGGACGAGATCAGGGGTCCGAATGCTGCAAACCGAGAGCAGTGCCACAGACAGACCGTCAAAATCTTGGGTAAGTCCGGTTGTGCCCAACGGTTTGAGAACAAGCAGAAACACATTCAGAGTAAGCGCCCAGAGAATAGCCATTACATTATCTCGCCTTCAAAATATGCATGACCTGGTTGAGCAGAGTCTGGTCATCAAGGTGCAAACTTTTAAAATCTCCGGCAATTATAGATTGCCCGAATTTTAAATACAATTAAGGTACCCGCACACAAAGCAAGATATGTTGTGCATCATATAATGATCCACAGCATTCAGCAAATTCACTTCTGAGCTCCAAGGCTCTATGTTCAAGTTGGACCCCAGGCTTGATCACGAAAATCAAGGTCCTGCTGAGGTATAAACTTCTTTAAGATTGTTAAACCTAGAGGCCATTTTGCTGCTCTGTTGAGTATAAACTATATAGTACTGTTTCAAAGAATTTCCTGGTGACCAGGCCAGGATTTAATATTTAGTCATTGTGATAATAATAGGTTACCTGGTTGCTATTAGTGAGAGTTTGCGTGCAAATTGCCTATTATCACGACAGTAACTATACTTCAAAACCGCTTAACTGGCTGCCAAACGCGCTGAGACTTCTGCTGAAGGTGAAAATCATTTTACAAAATGCATTTGTTTTGAACACGCTTCGCATGAACCTGAACAATCGTTAAGATGTGAAGCTGGTCTTTGTGGGGATTCGAATATTGCACATCTTTTAAGTGACACAATTGTCAGCAGATGAAATAGTCCAGCTCATGCTGTCTTCCAGTGTTGTTCTGTTAATTGCAAAGTAATTTAGACTTGCAAGTTGTAAGAAAATAACCTGTTGAAAATGGAACAGGATTAAACAGAAAATGCTGAGTATACTCAGCAGACCTGGCAGCATCTGTGGCGACAGCTATTAATATTTCAGATCAACCCTCAGAACAAAGCTGATGGCTAGCACTGTAACTATACTCTGAACAGAAATAACAGATGTAAAATACTGAATGAACAAAATGTCTAATGGCTGATAGAAAATGACTTTGAATGTATCACTTAACGGTTAGGTTATTCGTTCTTATATTACTCAGTTTGGTCCTCAGGAAACATTTAAAATCTAGTCGCCTAGCTCTTTCCTTATAAATCTGTATTTGGAACACTACTGTTGGAAAGTTTAATTTATACATATTATTAGAAATCTGTTGTTAGCTTTCGTTTCTACATTCATTTGTTTTGCTTCCGGGCCTGCAGTGTTGCAACAGATGTTTCTTTTAAATAAAAAGAAGCCATTTGATTGTCAGGCTATTGAATGAACCAAAACATGCGTGCATTTGGTACAATAGAGTTGATGTTGTAGCTCTTATTTGCACATTACGAGTTACTGTATGCTTTGTTTGTCGACAGTGATGCCCAAGGAGCTGTGGTGTTGTACTACAGGTCTAACTCTAAAGTAGGGTTTTCACAATAAAATTATGCTGGAATTAATGGCCCTGTTTCTAATCTGTCTTTGCAGCTGTGGTTGTCCTTGCGTTTGCTATCTGTTGGTTGCCTTTCCACATCGGCCGAAATCTATTCTCCAACAACTCCGTGAGTGGGGGCATCGATATGTTTGTTTTCAGTCAGTATTTCAACGTCGTTTGCATGCTGCTGTTCTACCTCAGCGCCTCTATCAACCCAATCCTTTACAATGTCATGTCCAAAAAATACAGAACGGCAGCTCGCAAGCTGCTGTTCTCTCGCCAGGCTCGGCCGTGGTCTACCTTCAGCACCCGGGACATCAGAGACGACACTTTAGCCTGTACAGGGACAAGTACTAGCGTCTGAAACAGCCAAGAGAAACGGTGGATACATCTGCTGGATATACGGAATGAAGGGGAAAAACGGAACGGAGAAAATGTTACTTTTGTAAATACAGACTGTGCTTTTCTGAGTTCGTCTATGTAAATCGTCATATTGTACTTTGATGAAAATGTTCGCTCTATTAATGTCGTGTGCAAATTTGCTGCATGCCTTTGGATTTTCTAACTTTACAACAATTGCTAATTGGCTTAAATTGCATTGCAATCTTTTACTGTGCCAGTCTATAAAAAGGCGCGGAAGTGGAATCAAAATAGAAAATAGTTATTAAAACGTTGAGCAGTAGTTTACAGCCAGCTCAATATAAAGACGTGTACAGAATCGAAATAACATGACCATCTCCAAAACAGATTCGAAACGCTCTTTGGCATTCGCACCATTAGCATTCTAAGAGATGACCCCTGACCAGAAACTACAATGGACAACATTAAAAGGTAAATGTAAAGTCGCCATAGTTTTACCAGACCATAGACGAGAGGTAGGTTTAACCTGAGGTTCACCATACTTGTGTGAGGAGAGATATTGAGAAGACGGAACCTTCATGGTAACCTCAAACGGTGCGGCACTTAAACTAAACTGTTGATGTCACTTTGCATCCAAACCAGCGGTACAGCCAAGCTGTTCCAGTACAGTTACAACATTGGTATCTACCCAACAATGCGGAAAATTGCCTAAGTATGTCCTATACATAAAAAGCAGGACAAATCCAACCTGGTCAATTACAGCCCCACCAGTTTACACCGGATCATCAGTAAAGTGATGGAAGGTGTCACCAACAGTGCTATCAGGCAGCACCTGCTCAATGACACCTAGTTTGGGTTCGGCCAGGACCACTCAGCTCCTGATCTCATTACTGCCTTGGTCCAACCATTGTCAAAACAGCTGAACTCCAGAGGTGAGGTGAGAGTGACAGCCCTTGACATCAAGGCTGCATTTGATCCAGTGTGGCATAAAGGAGCCCAAGCAAAACTGGAATCAATGGGTATCAGGAGGCTAACTCTCTACTGGTTGGAGTCATACCTAACGCATAGGAAGATGGCCACGGTTGTTGGAGGTCAGTCATCTCAGCTCCAAGACAATCTCTGCAGGAGTTCCTTGGGATAGTGTTCTAGGCCCAACCATCTTTAGCTGCTTCATCAATGACCTTCTCTCCATCATTAGGTCAGAAGTGGGAATGTTCACTGATGATTGCAGTATGTTCGGCACCATTCATGACTCCTCAGGTACTGAAGCAGTCTATGTTCAAATGCAACAAGATTTGGACAATATCCAGGCTTGAGCGGACAAGTGGCAAGCAACATTCATGCCACACAAATGCCAGGCTATGACCATCACCAATAAGAGACAAACTAATCACCACCCCTTGGTATTCAACAGTGTTGCCATCACTGAACCCCCCACTATCATCATCCTGGGGGCTATCATTGACCAAAAGCTCAACTGGACTCACCATACAGTGATTACAAGAGCATGTCAGAAGCTAGGAATACTGCGGTGAGTAACTCCCCTTCAAACTCCTCAAGCCTGTTCACCATCTAAAGGCACGAGTCAGGAGTGTGACCGAATATTCCCCACTTGCCTGGATGAGTGCAGCCCCAACAACACTCAAGAAGATTGACACCATCCAAGACAAAGCAGCCCGCTTGATTGGCACTACATCCACAAGCATCTACTTCCTCCATGACTGACACACAGTAGCAGCAGTGTGTACTATCTACAAGATGCATTGCAGAAATTCACCAAAGATCCTCAGACAGCACCTTCCAAATCCATGACTACTTCTATCTAGAAGGACAAGGGCAGCAGATATATGGGAACACCACCACCTCCAAGTTTCTGTGCAAGCCACTCACCATCCTGACTTGAAATATATTGCTGTTCCTTCACTGTCACTGGGTCAAAATCCTAGAATTCCCTCCCTAATGGCATTGTGGGTCAACCCACAGCAGGAGGACTGCAGCTGTTCAAGAAGCCAGCTCACCACCACCTTCTCAAGGGCAACTAGGGACTGACAATAAATGCTGGCCCAGCCCACATCCCACAAATAAATAGGAGAAAAAAAAGTGCTAATCGAGCCCATACTCCCTGGCTAGAACAGCAGCTGGGAGTGTGGGTAATCTGCAGCCAGTGGCTCACCTCCCGATTTCTCAAAGTCTCTTTACTACCACTAAGGTAGGAGTTAGAAGTGTGATGGGATATTTTCTATGTGTCCAGATGGAAGAAGCTCCAACCAAACTCATGGAGCTACAGCATTCAGGGCAGAGCAGCATCTTGAACAGCACTCACTCTTTGACTTATACTGTTTAACTACCAGTGCACAGTAGCTACAGCATGCATGACAGCAGCTGAGGCTTCTTTGGTTGTACTTATTTCCTGAAACACATGATCACCAACACCTAGGGGAAAGCTAGCAGTGACATGGGAAATCTTCACAACCACTGCTAAGATGTTAATTGCTATTCTATAATTGTCCTCTTGTCAGAATCCCTGAAATGCCTAACCAACAACACCGTGCAGTGACCTTCACCAGATGATTGCAGTGGTTCAAGAATCGGGATCACAACCACCTGCTTATGGTTTACTGAAGACTGGTATTAATGCTGGTGTTCCAAGTGACACACATTATGGATGATTTTTTTAAAGAAATTATCTCCTTGATGTTGAGAAGATGATGCAACAAAACACCTCTCCTGGAAACATGCAATGCATCCAGGAGATGGTGTTTGTCATGGATCACATGACTCAGTCAGAAATAAAATATGAGGAACATGTCACCATATCCCCCAAAAATTGTTGCCTAATTGTAAAATCATTTACAGGCTGTGAAGAGGTGTATTTAATACTTATTGTAATAATTACAACTGCGTACTAATTAAAATTGGCTAATGCACAAGATTTATTTCTGATAATATTGATAGCTACATGTTCCTACAAAACCATAACTTTCAAAAAGTTATGTAACAAAATAATTAAAACATACAAATTGTTGTATACTTAAATTACCATTACCATTTAGACATCAGTGTACTTAAAGGGAGATCAAGCAACCGAGGAATAGTGATTGTGGCTCATGCAGTATTCCAGGTTTCATGGTGCTGATTGTATGGTAATTGACGTCACTGAACTGGTTTGTTCCAGTCATTCATGGTAACCACCAGCTACTTATCATAGGCTTTGACAGGCTTTAGCTAAACATCCAGGCTAAATATTAAATGAAGGCAAAAACTGATACTTTGCATCAATCTTACTTTATACTACATATAAATGTGGAGGAGCTTTTTTCTCTCTCTTTCTGTTAATCTATGTTTTAGATATGAAAGAAAATGCTTAAAATGGAGTGTTCCGAATACTATGCACAATATTCTACATTTCAGCTTGGCTCTGTTCCATGGAGTTCTCTCCACAAAATGCTCTGGATGCTGTGTCAATTAAAGTTTTCAATTTTGACATCAAGAGAGTTTTATTAGGTGAGGGTATCAAGAGATATGTATCAAAGCCAAGAAATTAATTTGAAACATAAATCATATATGATCTAAGTGAATGGCAGAAGAGACTTGAGAGGCTCTCCTCTTGGTTCATCTGCTTCTCCATTTCTATGAGCAAAAGCTGGAGTGTTTAAAATCTGTTACTAAGGAATATAAACACAGTTTTTACTTAGTAAATCATAGACAAGAGATTCAACACTTTAGAATTTGGTTTGTTTCATGTCTTGATGCTTTTAGGAATACTATTCCTCAGTGGTGATGCAGATGATTAGATGAAGCAAAGTAGGAGAAGGCTTATGTGGATTTTAAAAACCAAGAGACTAATTGGGACTAATGGTAGTGGTTTTATCACCAGACTATTGATGTTCTGGGGAACCTTGGTTCAGATCTTGCTACAGGCGAACATGGAATTTGAATCCAAAAAAAATTTGGAGTCTTTTAGGGGCGGCACAGTGGTTAGCACTGCTGCCTCGGTGCCAGGGACCCAGGTTCGATTCCAGCCTCGGGTGACTGTCCATGTGGAGTTTGCATGTTCTCCCCGTGTCTGCATGTGTTTCTGCTGTGTGCTCCGGTTTCCTCCCACAGTCCAAAGATGTGCAAATTAGGTGGATTGGCCATGCTAAATTGTCCATAGTGTTCAGGGATGTGTAGGTTAGGTGCGTTAATATGGGAAATATAGAGATAGGGTTAGGGAATGGGTCTTGGTGGGATGGTGTTCAGAAGGTCTGTGTGGACTTGTTGGGCTGAATTGCCTGTTTCCGCACCATAGGGATTCTATGATTCTACGACCTGTTTTGGGGCAACAAATTTGATGAAAGTTTTCCCATCATTTATGTTTTTATCTCCTAGTTTCCAACTTGAGCTTTTATATATTTTTTGATTTAATGAGATCTATTGCTAATACGAATGTCAAACTAATGAACTGAACATGAGAAATCCAACACAATCGGGAATGTTACACTAGATAAAGATTGATATCTTCATTTGTTAAGAACATAATTAATCAATGAACTGCAACCTAATTTTACTGCAAACACTCTACAAAGTGACTGCAGACATTTTCAATTCTAATATGACACTGCTTCAAGAAACTAATGAAGCTTGTGGAGCAAAAATTACATGAATTGATTTACTTACAGATCTGAAAATAGATAGGAGCTGCTGACTGGTGGCCTAAATGGATTTTCTCTGAGTGCAAAATGATGAAAAGGTTAAACTATTGCAGGAAGAATGGTCATTTTTTGCAGGGGTGGGGGGTTGGTATCGGTGTCTGCTGTTTTGTGCCCTTATCATCATTGATTCTCTCCCCGCTTTGGGTTTGAAATTCAACTCTGGAGGTGTCACAAAACTTTAAAGTTTTTGAGCAGATTTATAGTTTGGGTTGTGGATGAAGTTGCAGATTTGCTTGCTGAGCCATTGTGTTTGACTGCAGACGTTTCATCACCCTGCTAGGTAACATCGTCACTGCGCTTCCAGTGAAGCATTGGTGTTCTGTCCTGCTTGTTGTTTTATATGCCTTGGTTCGCTGGGATGGTTGGTATTACTTCTGGTTTTGTTCTTCAGTGTTTGTATATCGAGTCCAGTTCAATGTATTTGTTGACGGAGTTCTGGTTTGAATGCCAGGCCTCCAGGAATTCCCTGGCATGTCTCTGTTTGGCTTGTGCTATTATGGAAGTGTTGTGCCAGTTGAATTCATGTCCTTCTTCGTCCGTGTGTATTGAGACCAGTGAGAATTGGTCATCTCTCTTCTGGTCTCACTGGATCTTTACTCCATTGACTTCACTGACAATGAGCAAGGTGTACAAAGGGCAGGTGATCTGCTACATTAACAAAATCTTAGGCCCATTTGTGGTCTCTTCATTTCCCAAAAAGATAGGATGCACAAACCAGATGTATAAATTTTCATTCAAGCCCAGTTAATGTGTTATGATTTCAAACTGCACAATAAATTTTAACTGCTGAATTTGAGATCAACAACCCCAAAGTCTTACAGCAAGATATGAATTTCAGCTCTATACTTCCATAAATACTACGCTGGAAGATTCATACTCACCTGTTTATTCATGTAGTGAAAAGAAATAATAATAGCAATGAGGCTTTTTAAAATCATTAATGTGACTCAATGGTAGATCATTGAACTCCTATTAGGAACACAGAAAACTTGAGGAAGTTTGCCTACCATCCTGATAGTTACCTGATACAACATTAATATAATTATTTGCTAATCATAGTAATCAACCTCTTGTCAGTTAGGTCCAGACATTAAAGACAATCCTCAGCAGTAGCATGCTTTGCGCATCATAGGTGCAAAGGCAACATTCCCCTCCCAAATATGCTATTGTTACCACTCCATGTCTCATATTTCTTGTATACTGCTCTTGGTATCCAGGTTGACATATCAACATCATCTGACATGTTTTTCAATCCATGCCAGTTTCAGTGATTCCATTCTAGAAAAGATAATTCCAATACCACTTCACCTCCCACCGCCCACCCCCAACCCTGCCACCCCCACCACTCCCCAAAGACCATTCTTTCTGCAATAGTTTAACCTTTCCATCATTTTGCACTCAGAGAAAATCCATTTAGGCCACGAGTCAGCAGCTCCTATCTATTTTCAGATCTGTAAGTAAATCAATTCATGTAATTTTTGTTCCACAAGCTTCATTAGTTTCTTGAAGCAGTGTCATATTAGAATTGAAAATATCTGCAGTCACTTTGTAAAGTGTTTGCAGTAAAATTAGGCTACAGTTCATCAACTAACCTACAAAGCAGTGGAAAGAACATAATACAAGGAAATCAGTGGCTCCTTATTCTTGATCCATTGCCGCATTGACAATGGAAAAGCAACCCTGAATATTCCACCTTTCTGACTGAATTCGAGGAATGCAGAAATGGAACAAAACTAAAATTGGTATTAATGGGGAATTTCAGTGACATTTAAAACTTGGCTGTCTGACAGTGTATACATAAATCAGTTCCACAGAAAATTGATTTGTGCACAGATTAATTTTGGAGCATGTTTTCTAAATTACATGTCAATAGCAATGTCTATCACTGTTGAGTGAGTTTAGTCACTTGTAAGTCAAAATCATACAGCAGTGAAAGAAGCCATATGGCCTTTGCACCTGTGCAAGTTCATTGAAAGAGCTCTCCAATTAGTATCACTTCCTTGCTCCATCTCCATAATCCTGCAAGATTTTCTATTTCAAATAATGTCCAATTTAATTTGAGTATTAATTGGAGTACAGAAGGCTACAAAAAGGTTCAATGGATTAATTTTAAAACTGTGAAATATTTTGATAGTGCAAATAAGGACAGATTTGGTTGCAGAATCACTTGTCAGTTTAAAATGGTCACTGGGAGAGAAGAAGGATTAAAGCTCTTGCTTGTTCTGATAGAGTTGGTGAGAGGTTAATCCTGGAGCACACATCCACTACTATGGAGGAGAAAACATGAGGCAATGGAGTTGAATAATATTTTACATGTTTGTATCTTAAACTGTACAGAATTGATATTTTCATACTTGCAGGCAGGAATCTATGCAATAAGAGCAGAAAAATGGTATGAACATCATTAAGAAAAGAGCAGTAAAAGACATGAAGTCTGAAGGACTTCAGTTATGTATAGGTGTTCAAAATCTGTGATTGCTGTCCTTAGAGCAGAGGGTAATGGGAGATTTAATAGAGGTGCTCAAAATTATGAAGTGTTTTAATAGCACACTTTTAAATTGTTTTGACTAGCAGAACATCATTAACCAGGGGATGCAAATTTAAGAATTAGCAAAAGAACCAGAGCCATTTAAAATGCAGTTGTGCACCGGGTGAAGTACTGTCAGTCTGGAGCCGCCCGCCTTGCTCCTATCTGAAGAATTGTCCTGAAGATGGAAGTTAGGTTCCCATTTTTGCAGCAGGGACCCAGAGGTCCTGATGGGTGAGGTCGTGTAGATGAGGGCAGTTTACTTTTCTCAGGACTGCCAGGAGACCACAGCTCCACACCGTGCCAGCTTGGCCCAAGGTTGCAACCTAAGTGGGTGCTGTTTTCAGTCCAGAAGAACACCCAACAATGCCACAAGAAGGTTAATGATTTTCTGTACTCCACGAGGTTAAGTGCCACCATCTTCTGTCACATCACACTCTGCTACCACACTCACCTGTCACCAAGTTTCATGGTCTACCACTCTCACGACTTCAGGCAACATTTCCCCACACTGTTTCAGCAGTCCCACTCCAACCTCTCACATACTACTCACCCTGCATAGCCCCTGTACTGCTTACTCACTCATTCAGGACAACACTTTTCCGCACCTTTAATGACCGGGTCAGTCACTTTCACCTCAGTCTTTCTGTCTCATTTGAAGTGAAAACAGCTTACAATACAGCAGAAAAACACACGACAGTTGTGATGGGACATCGACCTACTCACCCACAACAAAGAGAATAGTGGGAGAGGACAGAGACTGCCCACGTAGTGATGCTAAAGCTTTCCATGTCTGAGCAACCTAGTAAGATTTGTCAAGTGCTGTGCTGCTCTCCCATACTGTCATTGTTATTGTTACTGTCACTGTCACATTACTAACATGCCCAAACTTCTACCCCTATTCCACAATTCATTGTCTCATCTCGTGCAGGCACCAGTGGTATCTATATAGTCTCTGCCCTCAAGAGGCAGGCCCCAGAAGCCATCCTTTCTTCTAACTCTGCACACTCAGCCACAGATTCGTCAGAGAATGCAGTGGCTAGGCTGCCTCCTGCACCCTCCACCAACTCAGATGTTGACTCCTTAGTGGGCACTTTCGCTAGATTAGATTAGGGAGCATAGAAGCATAGAAGACAGGAACAGGAGTACACCAGTGGCCTTTCAAATCTGCTCCGTCACTCAATACGATCATGGCTGATCATCCAACTCAGTACCCTGTGCCCTCTTTCCCATTACACATGTTGATCCCTTGCACATATTTTGGTGAATACATCACTGCCATGTCTCTACAACTGTTTGAGGGTCCTGCACATAGACACAGAAGGAAGAAGAAAAAAAAAAATCTTGAGGCACATAGTGGGTTCCCATGACACTTCATTGTAACAAAAGGTGCCATTACACTCTGAGAAGTGCAGCACTGAAATGGAGAACTGCATTCTAAATGGGTGGAGAGGCACCATGATAATTGGGTGAGGCTGGTGCATGATCGATGACGACCTGCATAGATGAGGGTGCAGGCATTCACTGCCTCTGGGGCATGCTCTGAGGATGTTACTGACTATAGTCCTAGCTGATGCCCTACAGGAGCAAGCAGGGAGTTGCCGGTGCAAGCTAACTACTCAGACTTTCATGTGGGGAATTGATCCCATTTAGTTTCTCTCCAACAGATGGGAGAATAAGAAAATTGAGATCAATAAGACAAAATCAGGTACTATTAGCATGAAAATGCATGCAAACAGGCCTCTTGCTGCTCACTAGCAACAGTCTCATTTTGGCATTCAAAACACTCTCAACAGCAAGAATCTAATTTCTGCTGATCTCGTCATAGTTTCCCAACTGAGTAGTCATTGTGCACATCATTTAGGGCCAGGACAATTCTGCCCATTATTTTAGGCTTGCCTGCAAATTAAAATGGAATTTTTGACTTGCATGAGAAAACCCACAAAAATGATCCACAATTGTTCTTCCCCAGGTCTAGCTCTGCTGTCAGTTGCAATGTTCTGAGACTAGTGCCAATGAACAAGAAGTCTGGTAGTCTTCATCAAACCGATAAGGATGTGGAAATTTCATATTGAGTTTGCATCTACCCAAATGGAATAGACCCTCTGCATATACACACACAAAAATGGTATGTCGCATGCCTTAACAAGCTTGTTGGAAAGAGAATTCCTAAAAGAGTCAACAATATTGATACAGCAGGAAGTATGAGCAGTATTTCTGTTGAATTTATAAAAGCTGCTCTAGAGAAGGAAAAGGCAGCCACAAATAAGTTTGGATTTCTGTTGGGGTAGCAGATCACCCTCTCTTCAGCTAACAGTGCTTGGACCATGAGCTCGCCTTGAAGCTGTCCTGTTAAGTAAGTGAATAGCAGAACAGATTCAAGTCTGAATGACCAACTTGTGTCTCTACAACTCTTTATAGAGAAATCCTTACCAGTGTTAACAAGCTCCAAACTACTCATCAAGCTGTGACTATCCTATCAATTATCCCCTGACATTAGATAGCAACTTTATTCTTTCCTACTGAGTCAGGCAATAGAAACCATCGCAAATCTACCATCCACTTACTCAGTTCCACTTCTCGTGACTTGGAGGCACTTAGTTGATGATAAGACAACTGACAAGTTCAAATTTGACTATAACAGACTCAATAACCAGTGATTCCACCACTTAGCTCTTTCCTACAGCTCTTCGCATTCCTTCTCTTTAAATATTCTCGCATTTGTTCCTTATAAGACACAATAGTCCTAAATTTTATTCCCAGAGCTGAAGCAGTAATAACCATATACATGTAGATTATGTACAAGGAATGAAAAAGAAGTAATCACACTAGTTTTGTTTTCAAACAATTAAATCTATTTATCATGTAAATAGCATCAGAGTACAAGCCTCACACTCACTTGATAACGTGTTTAAATTAACTTTCACTCTTACAAACAAAATTCTGCAAAGTTCTTATGTATCTTACGTGAAAGAAAAGCTCGCTTTCTCATTCCAAATCCAACTTTTATCAACACATTTTATCTGTACCATTCAAAAGTATATTACAGCAACCACTCTTAATTAGTGATAACACTCTTATTCAACAAGTGTAATATTTTACTGCTAAATTGTATATAATAAATAACAAATAACAATCATGAGGAATCATTTCTTGATGGAAGAATCCAGTAGATCTTTTGCTTCATTGATCTTTGCAGCCAGGTATGGTGATCCTCCTAAAATTACAGGGACAAAAATGAGCTCTAGTTCAATTTACAATTGCAAGGTTCCCTGACTTCTTAATGGTTTTCCAGTTCTGACTCTTGTTTTATTTGCAATAGTGCTCAGCAATATTTAAACAATTCAGTTACACCAAGTAATATTTCTGTACAATAGCATTCAATATATAAAGAAACGTTTTTACTTACAGAATCAAAAGTTTACAGAATAAGAGACTATTCAAACCATCATGACTATACTAGTTTTTGAAAGAACTGTCCAATTCTCACACCTGCTCATTCGCATAATACCAGGAATATTTCCATTTCAAACAAAGGAAGTTGTGGCTCAGTGACAGTGTTCCTACCTCGGACCAGACGATCTGTGTACAAGTTCCACTTGCCTGAGGGATGCATTAACATGCCTGAACAAGTTGATTTAAAAAACATTTATATCCAATACCCTTTGAAAGTCAAAATCTGCTTCCATCATCCTTTCGGGCAATGCTTTCCAGATCATAGCTAGTTGCATTAAGAATTAAAACTATTTTTGAGTGTACACTTACAGCACCTAGAAATCACTAATTTATTTTTATTAGAAATGATGAGATTTACCTTCAACCATCCCTTCAAGAAAGGATGCACAAGCAGATGTGCATTATTGAGAACTTGAGCGCTATATTGTTTCACACTATAGTTATGTTGTAACACAGCAGTTCCTAAACAGTGGGTTACAACCTCAGTTGAGGAGCTGATTATGTCTGTCTGTGTGGGGGGCAAAGGGGGAGCTGATTACAGGGTTGAGGGGTGGGTGCTGAAATCCTCAGGAGAAAATTAGAAGCTTTTTTGATTTGTACTAATACAAACTAATAGACTGATAAGCACATAAAGTTAATAATGTCTTTACTTGCTAATAAAAAAATTCTTGATGTATATGTTGATCCATAATATACTAACATTAATAATTATCTACTGAATGCTACTGTGCTGCTTTGCTTTTTAGACAATGGGGGTTAATTTGAACATTAAATGTAGGCATTGTTTAAAGATCTAAATTACCTCCAAGTAGGGCACATTTTAAAATCTAGTTTGGATTTCATGCCGGCCCTTTATTGATCAAGTCTGATTTACCCCACAAGTGAAAATCACTTCACTAACCATGTAGAAGTTATATTGTGACCACACTTTACACATACCATTATTTTGGGAAAACTGACCTTGGTTAAAATTGATTTCATTACATTCTTAGCTGATTAACTTTCAAATTAATCAAAATTCAGTAAAGCAAGGTTTTATTCTCTGCAGATCAGTTATTGAATATTTGTTACAAAAAGGCCTCATTTAGTTCACTCATCAGTTATGCTTGTCAGGGTAGACCTCAGGAATAGGAAGGGTGCGGTCACTGGATGGGATTGTACTACAGGCCTCCAAACTCCAAGCTGGCGTGTGAATTGGACAGCTCTTTCAAAAAGTCGTATAATCATGATGGCTTGATTAGTCTCTTATTCCGTAAACTTTTGATTCAGTGGGTGATCGAGGAACATATGTGGACAGTTTATGGAAAAATGTAAGAACAACAGGGTTATGATGTTCGGTGATTCTAACTTCCTGTATACTGACTGGGACTCGCTTAGTGCAGGAGCGTGTATGTGTGTAATGTGTGTTCAGGATGGCTTTTTGAAACAAAATGTCAATAGTCCAATGAGGCGAGTTACCACACTAGACCTGGTATTGGGGAATGAGCCTAACCAGGTGATCAAAGTTTTAGTGCAGCAGCAATTTTGGGAACAGAGACCATAATTCTGTAAGTTTTAAGTTAGTTATAGATTAGAATCGCAGTAGTCCTTTGGTGAAAGTACTACACTGGGGGAAGGCTAACTTACAATATTAGGAAGGAAGTGGGGAATTTAGATTGGGGCAGCTATTTGAGGGTAAACCACATCTGGCACGTGGAAATCTTTTAAAAGCTAGTTGATTAGAGCTCAGGACCAGCATGTTCCTGTGAAAATGAAGGATAAGGAAGGCATGGCTTGGGAACCTTGGATGACAAGAGAAATTAAGAGCTTAGTCAAAAAGAAAAAGACAGCCAGCGCCCTTAAAGCATAAAGGATAGCAGGAAAGAACTCAAACAAGGAATTAGGAGGGCTAAAAGGGACCATGAAATCTCTTTGCCATACAGGATTAAGGAAAACCCCAAGGCGTTTTATGCATACATGAAAGAACAACAGGGTCGCTGGGGAAAGGCAGGTCCACTCAAGGACAAAGGAGGGAATTTATGTATCCAGCCAAAGAAAGAGGGTGAGGTCCTTAATAAATACTTTGCATTGGTATTCAAAGGAAAAGGACATGGCTCATATTCTAGGGCATGTCAACATGAAAAATGTGGTGGTGTTGGGTGTTTTGAAAAGCATTAAGGTAGGCAAGTAACAAGGACCTGGTGGGATCGATCTCAGAATGCTGTGGGAAGCAGATGAGGAAATTGCTGGAGCCTTATATGAAATCTTTGCATTGTCTTTAGAGGTCCCGGAGGACTGGAGAATAGTTAACATTGTTCCTTTGCTTAAGAAAGGCAACAGGGATAGCTCGGGAACTTACAGGCTGGTGACCCTTATGTCAGTGATAGGGAAATTACTGGATAAGATTCTTAGAGATAAGATCTACTCAAATATGGTCTTAGTTGCAATAGGTAGCATGGCTGTGTGCAGGGAACGTCATGTCTCACAAACTTGATTGAGTTTTTGAGGAAGTCACAAAGATGATTAAGTAGATGTTATCTATATGGACTTCAGCAAGGCGTTTGACAAGGTCCCTCATGGCAGGCTGAGACAAAAGGTGAAGTCACATGGAATCTGTGGCAATCTGGTAAAATGGATACAGAACAGGCTTAGTCATAGAAGACAGAGTAACAGTGGAAGGGTAATTTTTCAATTTGGAAATCTATGCCGGGTGATCTGCAGGGATCAGTTATGGACCCATGTTATTTGTAATATATATACACAAAATTATTTGAAAGAAAAATGTAGGTGTCCTGATTAGTAAGTTTGCAGATGACACAAAAATTGCGGGGGGGGTCTGCAAAGAGTGAAGAGGATTGCCAAAGGATACAGATAGGCTAAGGACTTGGGCAGAGAAATGGCAGATGCAGTTTAATCTGGACAAATACAAGGTGATGCATTTTGGGCAATCTAATGCAGGAAGGAAGTATTGTAACTGACAGAAGCCTTAGTAGTATCAATATACAGAGGGAGCTAGGTTTATAGGTCTACAGTTCCTGCAAATTGGCAACATAAGTGGATAAGATGGTCAAGGAGGCATATAGATTGCTTTCCTTCATTGGTTGGGGCACAGAGTATAAAAATTGGCAAGTCATGGTGCAGCTGTATCGAATTTTAGTTAAGCCACATATGGAATATTGTGGCATGATAGAGGCACAGACAGAATGGATAGTCAGTCATTTTCTCAGGGTAAAAATTTCTATTACTAGGGGTCATGGGTTTTAGGTAAAAGGGGGTAAGTTTAAAGCAGATGAGGAAGACAGGTTTTTTTTGTCTTTGTTTATATAAACAGTGTGCCTCGAATGTACTGACAGAGGCGGTGGTGAGGCTGATACTATAGCAACATTTAAGAGGCACCTTGTCAGATATATGAACAGGCAGAGAACAGAGAGATGCGTACAGTGTAGTGGCAAAAGGTTTTTAGTTTAGAAAGGCATCATGTGTCAGCGTGGTCTTGGTGGGCAGAAAAGCCTGTTCCTGTGCTGTAGTGTTCTTTGTTCTTTATAATTGGTTTTGATCACATTATGATAGCATAGTTTCCTTAAATACCTTTTCATAATGAACTCAAAATTATAATGCATGTTAATTGCTGAAAGAAAATATGATTGACCAAATGATTGCATTGTAATAGTTGGTTATAACTCATCACCCTATAAGCAGATCATTAAAAGTCAAAGCTCAATAACTATCTTCTCATTTTGCAACCTACATTTTTTTTTTAAGGCTACATGAATCCTGTATCATTTAAACTGCTTTACATCTGTAGTTATGGGAGCAGAGATACTCAACATAAATGGCACATTAATTCATACCATTTCTCTCCACCAGATCTAACAGCTAGACTGAACTCTAATCATTGATAATGATTTTTATTCAAGTACTGTAACAATATGTAAAAACCAGGCCCAAATCCAGGGATTAACAAAAGTACAGTTTAGATATGACAGGGTGTACACAGAAAATCACCCAATGTAGACCTGGAAATTGCTACTAGTAAGGGCAAGTAGTAACAAGTTATCACTCAGTATGCGAGGAAGTGTTCAATGTGGAGATGAACGGAGGGATTGATCTGTGTTTTCTTCTATACTTCAAGAGCATAAGAATACAGAAAGATGACTAATCAAGAGTAAGCAGGTCATTTAAATGGCCATACTGCATCAGCCATTATTATGGTTGTCTATTCCTGTTGAAACAATTACTGATTATACTTCCAAGGTGGCATTGTACAAGACAACCCTCCAAAATTATAAAAAGAAAATTAAATGATTCTTATAAAAAATGAGGGTCAATACAACGCTCCAATCTGCCAGAGTTCTCAACTCCATTTTGTCTGGTATCATCTGTTTTCTTTTCACCCAGCATATTCCAATGACTGTTTACTCTTTTCCTGCAAATCTGTGATATTTTAGTTACTGCCAATGCTAATTTTACATTTTATCTCACTGGGTATTTCAGATTCCAAATCAATATCAGGAGGCTGAAGTGAAGGTGGGCAGAAAACTCATTGTTTTTGACTAATGAAGGGATTGAAGCAAAACGGATTGATATTTTGGTATGATATTGGCCCATTACCTTTAGAGAAAGGGTTTTGATACAAGGAGGTCAATATGATCATTATGGGAGCACTTCTTTCAGTTGAAATTAGGGAAGAAGGGCATGGGCTTTTTGTCTCAACATGAATTCCTTTGTAATTGTGATGAATTTGGAGGAAAGAGACAAGAATCAAGCTGCATATTCAGAATGCCAGTGCTCAAGCTGTGTACTTATCTGGAATTTTCCTCAACGGAAATGTCTTGAAAAAACTGAAATCACTCCAAGGACAAAGGAGCATAATCATATAACTGCACCAAGAATTAGGACTTGCTGTATGGAGTCATGGAATCAAATTAATGTACAACCCTGAAAGATTCCAAGGACAGTCCGGTTGGCATGGGAAAGGAACCTCAAAGAGCACCTTGATTATCTCAACCTCCACTTGTGGGTGGTTAACCATTCCACCCCTAATCCGACCTTATCAAAAATGACTGAGAGGAGGAATAGTACTGGTAAGATGGCATGCCAGTCAGCCAGCAACAGGAAATACAGAAACAAAAACAGAAATTGCTGGAGAAACTCAACAGTTCTGGCAGCATCTGTGGACAGAAAGCACAGCCAATGTTTCAACTCCAGTGGCCCTTCTTCGGGACTGGACTCTGGTCACTATTTGAAATGTTAGCTCTGCTTTCTGTCCACAGATGCTGCCAGACTTGCTGAGTTTTGCCAGCAATGTCTGTTTTTGTTTCAGATTTCCAACATCTGCAGTCCTTTGTTTTATATTAGCTGGAAATTCTGGATCTACTGACATTAGGTCCCACCCCCATTAGGCCTCAAAAATTATATCCTAAATCAACAGAGAAGAAATTGGGACATTGACCAAATGGGCTATAAAAGAGGATCTCTGAGGTGATAAGATAGAGGAATGGGGTTTGGGTGGATTTACCTGGCCTGGAAGTAATTACACAAGATAAGGAGGGGTGAGGCCTTGGGATTTTAACATGTATTCAACAGTCAAAGTAATTCAATAAGGACAAGGGTAAGGAATCTTAATGAGTGCAAGCCCAACTACCCAAATCAATGAACTGAGACATGGAAGGGTAACAGTCACTTTTCACATCATGCTGGCAAGACATTTTAAGACAGTACACCTATACCTTTGAGGAATTAGAGAGATTCTTCAGAGTTACTTAACTTTACTTAGGTTATTAGCTCCCAGTTAGCATAGGATGCACTTCAAGTATTAACTTTTTATGCATTAAGACTCGTGATTAATCATTGTCTATAAACTTCTTGAAGTAGCTGAGAGGTGCTCACTCAATGGCATAACCAATAACTATATGAGAAATAAACATTTAAAAGTTATGTGACTTTCTAGTCTAGCTACAATAATTAGAGCTACTCTCCAAGGAATTCAAAATGACCCACTTATTTAAAGTTTCCATTAAATATTATTCCTACCTCTGTCAGGATGATTCAAGAGCATAATTCTTTTGTGGGCTTCTCCAATTTTTGTTCGAGTAGCTGATGAACTGAAGAGAGAAACATCAATCTATACTCAGCACTCACTCAACACATCTCTCAAGGACAAAAGAAATGCTCCTACAACCCTATGAAATTAGAATCTAACAACTGGAATCTATTCAACAAGCTGATCAATGTGCTTGTACCATTTTACCTTAAAAGCCCAAATCCCTCAATTAATACAACAGGTCACCATGTTATTTATCACTAAACATCCAGTCATTCATTTCAAGGACAGTGAGCTGAAGTGTGGCCGAAGATGCTCCCATTTTGCACTGTTAACTGGCTGGGATTGATAATACCTTTTCTGAGTCAGTCGACACAGACTAGAGGATAAAATCTAGGTTAATACTTCAGCACAGTGCTAAAGAGCTGAACTTTTGGATTGAACCAATCTAACCTTTACAATATTTTGCCCAAGAAGGGGTGGTATAGAAATTTAAGTGGTCAATCAGAATTTGACACTTAACAAAAGTTAACAAAAACTTCACAAGCGTCTAAGTACTTACTAGCATCAAGATGCGTTGAGATTTTGAAAGAAAAAAGTTCTGCTTTTATGAAATCTGATTAGAACTAATTTATGTAACTTGTCCGGCAAGATGGCGGCAGGGTAAGTCATTCCGTTCGGAGCTCCACTCTGCTCACCAGTTCCCTTTCCTTTTCCTTTCTTTTGTCTTCTTCTTCTCTCTCCTCACTGTAGTAATTCTAGATCCCCACACTCTGCCCTTTTAACTACCTACCTAAGAAGTCGAGAAGGAATTGGGCTGTGAGCGGGAACCGTGTGATGTGATCTGAACGTGCAGACCATGTCCTGCAGCAACAGCAGATCGAGCATGGGCTGGAACGACATTGGTGGCAAGGGCGGGCCGGTGAGGCAGTGACAGTGGCGTAGTAATCGGAGAGGCGCCTGCACCATTGTGGAGATTGGACTTGGGACTCTGAGATCTGGACTTTATTTTCTTGCTTACCTTTTGGCTGCTAAATTCCTTAATTCTATTTTTTGTAACCAAGTGAGTGCCAGTGAATGGCGACTTTGTGCACTTTTCACTGTACTTATGTATTCCTGTACTTATTTATTTGTTCCATGTACTAAATAAATACAACTGTATAGGGAGGCAAACAATTAGGACCAACAGGGATAGGATACTTGTAGAGGCTCTTGATTCCCCACACTATCATCATGAACTGAGGAAAACCAAACATTTATCTTGATTCCACAGGATTTTCTTCCAAGCCTACAGTGTTAGATCTGAAAATGTATCCCTCAAATACTGACACCTTAATCAATCAGATTCCCAAAACAGCATCTACATATATAGATGAGTGAAGACACTTACCTAATACCTAGTATGAGGTTAGCCTCACGCTTATTCATTTTTGCTTCAAATCCTCCTTTGTAATATGTTGGAAAGCCCTACAAGATAAAATGATTCTGTACTAACCCATCTGTTAATGATACACTAAAATAGTGGAATATTTTGTTTGTCAAACATGTTTCTGTGATGCCGTCTTTCAGAATTCTAGAAAAACATCTTTAATTATGGCCCGAGCTACCGTTTTGAACCATTATTTGATCAATAATACAAAATTAAGCAACACAGTAATTTAAGGATTGACTGGGGCAAAGGAAGTAACATCACAACAATCTCCAAGAAATTATTTAAAGGTGAGTTTAATTGAGTTGTAACTGTGCTGCCAAGAAGCTCCATTTTATTAGTGTGTAAATAAGAGTTATATGCAATGAAAATCTGTATCTTTTTCCAATACTTTAAATATGTTTCTCAGTCCAAAACTTCACCCAAACTGAGTCTAGGAATAGTTTCTTCAGAACACTCCACATTATTTGTATGGAAATCTAACCGCTTCACAAGCAGGTATGCAATTTCCAACTGTTCAGAACCTGACAGCCATTATACCTAATTATTTGTTTCCTGTCAAAAAATTCAAGTTTCTCAGCACGTTACAACATTTCCTCTAGTGCTTTTAAGTGCCTTAAGATTTTTTATGTCAAAAGGTACTATACATGCGAGCTGTCAGTTGTTGTTCAGTTTTTTGGTAGTAAATCTGTGAACATGAAACATGAACATGAAAATGCCTTATAGAAATGTTTTATCCAGATCCATATAGATAATCTATCCATGTCCTGAGTTGTTGAGTGCTGGCTGTGATAACTGTTTCCTAACAGCGAACCTATATTTTTACTCCCATAGCACAGGTCAACAGTAACAAAACTGGTTCATTTCTGTCACATGTGGATTTATAAAGTCTTCAAAATGTTCACTTATAAAACAAAAAAATCATTCTCAAGATTAATAAAAGCAAAGCGCTGGAGAAATTCAGCAGGTCTAGAACATCTGTAGAGAAAGAAACAAAATTAACATTTTGATCTGATATGACTCTTTGGAACTGTTCAGAAGAGTCATTTCAGACTCAAAACGTTAACTTTGTTCCCTTCTCCACAAAATCTGCCAAACCTGCTATGTTTCTCCAGCACTTCCTGGTTTTATTTCAGATTTTCAGCATCCACACCACGTTGATTTTATGCATTCTTAGAATAGAACATAAGGAGCAGGAGCAATTCAGCCCCTCGAGTCTGCTCTATTATTAATACAATCATGGCTGATCTCATTTCAGCCTCAACTCCTTGCCCACTCTCCATAACCACTTAATCCATTACTAATTAAAAGTCTCTCTCTTGCTTAAAATTTATTCCGTGTCCCAGTGTTCACCACATTGGGGTAGTGAATTCCACAGATTCACGACCCTTTGAGAGAAGCAAGTCTCTGATTTAAATCTGCCACCCCTTAGCCTACAACATCTAATTCTAGATTGCCCCACAAGGCAAAATGTCCACTCTACATCTGGTGTGTCAATCGCCTTTAGCATTATTACATACCTCAACTGGATCTCCTATCATCCTTTTGAACTCTAGCAAGTATAGGCCTAAACTGCTGAATCTCTCTCTCCTCTTAAGACAAGCCTTTCAACTCTGAACTAGCTCCATCCTTGTGACATAACTGTGGGTAAAGCTGCGAAGGCAAATAATTTTTCCTGACCTTAACTGCCCTGAAAATTTGGAAAAAAACTGGCTGATTATCTAGATTACTTTAGAGGATCTTAATGAAATATCTGAGTTTTTCCAACAATCCTCCTGCCTCATGGTCCCTTTTACTGATGGCTTAAAATAAATCTACAAGCCAAAAGCCGAGTTTAAGTTTGCAAGTTGCTATGATAGGATTTGAACTCATTCTCCACATTATTAATCCAGACCTCTATAGCACTAATCCAGTAACAAACGTTACAACAGTATTCAGGACTATCATTGCCCAATGGCTGATGCTTGGCTATCTCAACTTCTGCAGAAGAAATTTTACAGCCTTCAAATTTGAAATGAAATGGTGACAGCTAGGAATAAATATCATAGACCATTTGTATCCTCCGAAAATTGCACTCAAGGGTGAAAAATAAATTGTATATTTATTTAGACAAGTCTTTTACTGTAAAACTTGATTCCATTATTTTCACATGTAATTCACTAAATATCCAGCTGATATCACAGTAAAATTTGGAGGGAAGTGTGGAACTTAAATTGGAATGGAGTAACAGGCACTTCTGGAAATCATAAATCATGCTGCTCTGGTCCTCATTCTAACTCCACTTTTTCCATTACGTGTACAGATGATGAACATTTCTACGTCTCAGATTTCCTGAAAGAACCTATGAAGTGCTTTAATTGAATGCGTGTAAAATACACTCATTGTCATGGAACAAATCCATGTTTTATAGAGTCATTTAAAAACAAAATACAAAGCCAGTAGGCAGGAAAGATTAAATTCCATCTTAAAGCAAGTTAAAAGCAGAAAGTGAAATCTAAATAGAATTTCTGTGCACAGAACGTTAACCCCTTCAACTTAGTTAGAGCTGTTACAACATGGTGTGTTAACTCTCAAGGTAACTTCCTTTATATAACCATGACTCACTTGAAATTTACATGACTAGGTAATAAAGAAGCTATTTTAGTGTCAAAAGTTGAGTCTTCAAAGTGTAGATTATCTAATAGTGTCAACTCATTTCCACATAATTCAGATTCAAAACACACTTGGGACAACAAAGGAGGAACATCTGACTTGGAAGGACATTATTCATGAACTTGCATCGATATGGTGCCTTGCCCATTCTCAGGTTATTGCAAAGTGCTTCATTGTCAATGAATTAATACTTGAATTATAGCTGCTTTCATAATGAAGGTAAAAGCACAAATGGACTTGCACATAGAGAAACATCCAAACATCAAAACAAACAACAGGATCATTGGTTGTGTGTGGGACTGGCAGAGGAACAATTGTTGCCTCAGATATCTGAATATTCCTTCTGCTGTTCCTTAAAATGGCATGGAAATCAATGAGTTTAATATATCATCTGAAATACAGCACCTCTGACATCCAAGCACTCCCCTGACACTGCCCTTAACTGTCAGTTTAGACAACACACTCAAGTCTTAGAGCATCGAGAGCCCGTGAACATGTGACTCTAAAATGCAGATATCACCATTGAGCCATAAACCGACACCCAAGGTCTTAACAGAAAACCATCCCAAAAATCACTACATAAATTAGCAAGCTCAGTATACCCTCAGTTATGCACCCCAAAATATGAGACATGCATAAAGTGGTCCAATATCCAAGCATAATATTTTTGAAAAGTCAAGCACTGCTATTAGCACACTTACAGGACTAGGGATTGTCCTTGCCATTTCTACAATTATTTGTTGAAGAGGTTTCCACAATCGAAATGCATGGCGACCTGAAAAAAAAAATCAGCTATGTTTCTCGTTGTCTTCTCGGCATTCAAAACAATCCTTAATAGTCTTTGCTACATAAAACAAGTGGAGGTCATTCTGTGCTTTGAGCCTGGCCTACCATTCAATGAGATCATGGTTAAATTATATGCTAATTTTATCCCCCTTTCTTAGCTAATGCTTAGATTTTAGCTTAATATAGTTACTATTAATCTTAGAATATTTGAAAAACACTAACTGAGCTAACATTTACCACTTTTTGTGCCAGAGAATTCTCAACTTCTAACACCCAAAGAGTGAAGCAGTATTTCCTAATGCCATTATGAAATGGCCTGATTTCAATTTATACTCCATTATCTTAGACACCCTCACCTGTGGAAACAGGTTACCTCTATTTACCTTCAGTTCCTTTAAAAATTCTAAAAATCTGAATTAAGTCATCCCTCAAGAATAATAGGGAATGCAAGGCTAGTTTAGCTGATTGTTCCTTGTAATTTAATCGTGGGGACTTGAGTAACATTCTGTTGCACTCCTGTAAAGATCAATGTATATCTTCCAGTGTGATGCCATGATTGTATAAAGTAGTCCAAATGTCACATAACCGAGCTTTATAAAGCTGAAGGAAAACATTGACTGTATATGCAAGCTATAATTCAAGTTAAAAATCATTTTAATAGAATGTTAGCCATATTTTCCATATCCCGCAACCATATTTTGGCCCCTTTTTATAGAATCCCTACAGTGTGGAGGAGGACCATTCAACCTATTGAGTCCACAATGAACCTCTGATGAATATCCCATCCAGTCCCAGCCCTCTATCCTATCCCTGTAACCCTGCATTTCCCAAGGCTAATCTACCTAGCCTGCACATTGTGGGAGGAAACTAGAGGAAACCCACACAGACACAAGGAGAATGTGCAAACTCCACACAGACAGTCGCCAGAGGCTGGAAATTAACCCCAGTCCCTGGTACTGAGAGGCAGCAGTACTAACCACTAAGCCACTGTGCATTTGTGCGTGTAGATCCCTCAACCTTTTTGGAACTACATGGTTTACAGTCATAGAGATATACAGCACAGAAACTGACCCTTCGGTCCAAAACTTCCATGCCAGATATTCTAAAATTAATCTAGTCCCATTTGCAGCATTTGGCCCATATCCCTCTAAACCCTTCCTATTCATATACAACATTTAAAAGGCATTTGGATGGGTAATTGTACCAGCCCCCACCACTTCCTCTGGCAGCTCATTCTATACATGCACCACCCTCTGCATGACAAAGTTGCCCCTCAGGTCCCTTTTAGATCATTCCCCTCTCACCCAAAACCAATGCCCTCTAGTTTTGGACTCTCTCATGCAAGGGAAAAAGACCTTGTCTATTTACTCTATTCATGCCCCTCATGATTTCATAAACTTCTATAATGTCACCCCCCGTCACCACCCCCCACCACCACCCCTCCCCGCAACCCCTCCAGCCTCCGAAACTCCAGGGAAGATGGCCCCAGCCTATTCAGCCTTTCCCTATAGCTCAAACCCTCCAACCTGGCAACACCCTTGTAAATCTTTTCTGAATCTTTTCAAGTTTCACAATGTCCTTCCCATAGCAGGGAGACCAGAATTGCACGCAATGTTCCAAAAGTGGCCAAACCAATGCCCCGTACAGCTGCAACATGACCTCCCAACTCCTATGTGCAATGCACTGACCAATAAAGTTTTAATACCAAATGCCTTCTTCACTATCCTGTTTACTTGTGACTCCATTTTTAAGGAACTATGAACCTGTACTTTTTATTCAGCAACACTCTCCAGGACCTTACGATTAAGTGTATAAGTCCTGCACCGATCTGACTTTCTAAAATGCAGCACCTCACATTTATCTAAATTAAACTCCATCTGCCACTTCTTGGCCCAACGGCCCATTTGATCAAGTTCCCATTGTACCCCGAGGCAACCTTCTTCACTGTCCACTACAGCTTCAATTTTGGTGTCATCTGCAAACTTACTAACCGTACCTCCTATGTTCACATACAAATCATTTATATAAATGAAAACCAGTGGACACCCCCTCCGCCAACCCCGATGCTTGCGGCACAGAGTTGGTCACAGGATTCCAGCCCAAACCACAACCCTGCACCACAACCCTCTGTCTTCTACCTTCAAACCAGTTCTGTATCCAAATAGCTAGTTTGCCCTCTATTCGTGTGATCTAACCTTGCTAACCAGTCTACTGTGAGGAACCTTGTCAAACACCTTTCTGAAGTCCATATAAGTCACGTCCACCGCTCTGCCCTCAATCCTGTTTGTTATTTCTTCAAAAAAACTCAACCTCTTGCTTTTCACCATTTAGAAAACAAATCTATTGTTTCTGGTTCGACATTATCGATAAGAGTGAGGTCATCGATGAAATGTGTCATCCATAATTTTCTCTAATCACTTAATCAAAAGATGTCTTTGTAATTCCATGCCAACTGCTACGCTACTGACGACTCATTCCATTCAGCTGCAACATTAGTTCAAACCACAAATAAAAAAAAATCAGTTTTTCAACACACAGTATTAGGATTTCACCTCGAATCAACAAGGTCAAAAATCACATGACACCAGGTTATAGTCCAACAGGTTTATTTGAAGACACAAGCTTTTGTGTCTCACTCCCTATTCAGGAGTCAGTGAGAGAGGTGGCATCAGACACAGAATTTATAAGCAAAAGATCAAAGGTCATAGAACTGATGCAGTGTTGAACAAACCTAAGATGGCTGTTAAATCTTTAATCAGTTATAAAGGATTAACATGTGAATTCCAGAATTTCTTTCAAGTCACTGCCCTGAGATAACTAAAGGTTCTAATAGTTCCTTCAGTGTATCAGAGGTGACATCCCAGGTCACACAATGCATTTTAGGTGTGAGGCCTTGTTTAAAACCTGGCTGTGTATCAACGTGGAGTCAGACTGGTTTTATTTCCAAAGTAGGAATTTATAAAATGCCACACTGATTGTCTACAAATTGTGTGCTTTTTGAACAAAATAGAATATATCTGCAATTAAAAATCTGCAAATGCAACTTCACCCCATAGATTTACATATGTGTGTGTGTGAGTGCGTGAGGGGGAGACAGAGTGTGAGAGAGAGGGAGAGAGAGTGTGAGAGAGAGACAGAGAGAGAATGAGTGTGTGTGTGCGCTTGAGAGAGAGAGTGTGTGTGCACACGCGCACAGATGAGAGAGTGTATAGTGTGGTGGGGACATCTGTAGTGCGACATAAACCCAAGATCCCAGTTGAGGTGGTCCTCATGGGTACCGAATCTGGCTATCAGTCTCACATCAGCAATCTGCATTGTTGTGTATCCCAAAGTCCACTTGGAGGACGTTTATCTCAGGTCAGTGACTTGAAAGAAATGCTGGAATTTTCATATTAATCCTTTCTATCTGATTAAAGATTTAACAGCCATTTTAGGTTTGTTCAACACCGCATCAATTCTATGACGCTTTGATTTTTTGCTTATAAATTCTGCGTCCGATGCTACCTCTCTCACTGACACCTGAAGAAGGAATGAGACTCTGAAAGCTTGTGTCTTCAAATAAACTTGTTGGACTATAACCTGGTGTCGCATGATTTTTGATCTTGTCCACCCTAGTCCAACACCAGAACCTCCACAACCTGGAATCAACTACATCAATTCTAGATCAAAATAGTAGAGAGATGTTACATAGTTTTTTTAATTTCCTTTCCACACACATGAGGAATGCTTTGCAACCCTTCCAATAGGTTCTACCACATGATAACACTCAGCACAGCAAGCTTCTACACTTGGTTATATCTCCAGGTCATGACATTGAAGAATATTTGGGGGGCTCCTTTGCATGTTGTGCACATCAAGCTACAGGATGTTATTGGTGGAAAAAAAAAATCTCTTTCCATTTTGACTCCCAGTGTTAGCATTGTGCAACACTTGATTCTGGTAATGCTCAGAGTATGGTTCTGCTTTGTGACTCAACTTCAATTTCACAAAAGGACCTCCTGATTATGCAAGCATGATATTTCTTTCTATCCAGTAGCCTAAGTGAGGATGCCACACAAGGGAATTAGTCACTGGATTCCGACCGGCTAAACATATCTCAGCCACAGGACTTCATTTCTGAGGCCTTATTCAGCTCAGACCAACGGCTAATGAATATTCCACAATGCTAGAGAACCAGAAGTTAAGTCAGCTCATAACATTTTGTGTATTATGGCATACAACAGTGGCATAAGGAAGCACGCACCAGCTGCTGTGGTCCAGGAATATACAAAAGGTGGAGTAGGCACTGCTATCCTTTTTATTTTGCTTCCCTCCAATGGAATCACAGGAATAGCTTCACACAATCCTTGAAGGAAATTCTTGGTCTCCATTCAATGAATGGAGGACCACTCCAGACAGAAAGGAACGCTTATACACAGAGCCATTTAAAAATTATGCCAAACATTTCTTTCACTGTTTGCAAAGACTTGCAAAATTGCAATCTGTTTTCAAATATATAACATCTATATAACATCTGTCCAGTTGAAACTAAATTAGGTAGGAAAGTGTAAATTTCTTCCAAAGAAATGCCCCTGAAGTAAACCACCTAAATTTTTCCACAGATAAAGATTAAGTGAAAACTGAATATTCCAAATGTGAGATATACAGAACATTAACCCATTCCACTCAATTAGATAATTACAACATAGCATATTAGTGTCAGTTTGAGGTTATCAGCTGTGCTGCATTAGTGCACCTGAACGATTACTCTAAAAACACAATATAGGTAGATTTGAAGGCAAAGTAAAATGCTGAACTTACATGGATAAGGTGATAGCAATATTGGAGCATTAAGTGTTTTCAATTAGACTCAAGGAAAACATACGATCGGTTAAGAAAGAATGGAAGATTTCTGCATGGTCAGTTTAAAAAATACCATATTCAATGAGTTGCCACAGATGGTATATTAGCAACATTAGAATATTATGAAGAAAAACACTGATGATCAGTGCAAAGAAAATGTAAACAAAAGCAAGAACATGTTGAGAACTCTCAACAGGTCAGGCTGCATCTGTGGAAAGAATAAACTAATTATCAATTAACAAACAAGAACACAAGACAGGTTCATTGAATAGGGATCAAAATCAAATCGGAGAAACGGAAAACAAATACATGAGAAGAAACAGACTAATCTGCAAAGCACAAACGGAAAATACAAGATGATTAAATGTCATAAGTATTAAAAGCAGATAAAGTGCATCAGAATTGCACAGATGAATGCTAACTGTTAGGAAAAAGTCAATATGCATCAAGTTAAGTTTAGACTTTTTCCCCACTTGCTTACAGAAAAGAACCTTTGAAGTAATTTTTTTAAAATTTTAAAGTCAAATTAAAAACTGGCTGACTAAAAAGCACAGTTAGAATTCACTATGCATACATGGTGGAATTCTACCCAAAACTGGCTAAATGTCAGTTTTAACAAATTTCTTGAAAGGCTTCTCCCTGCAAGACCAGCAAGTTTTCTCATGCTCTCTTCTCATACATGTTTCATTATCTGTGGTACCCTGCTTATCCTATTCTCCCAGATTCCATAGGCAGAAGTACTCACAACTGTTGGGACATCATGAGATTGCTGGCACCAGTACCATATTTAAAAGTGCACTAGTTCAGGTGCTGGGAGTCTGGGGCTGCCCTGCATGGTTCACATGAATTGTGCTGGAACTTGGCACACCACTATGTGGACAGAGGTCTGGGGGTCCTAGTGACCACAGTGGTGCAGAGGAGTGCCATCCTCTTCCCCCAGAACTCTCAGGAGACCATGACACCAGATCTTGTCAGTTTGATCTGAAGTTACTACCCAAGTCAGTGAGATTTCTAGTTTGGAGATCGATGACTTTCTCTGCTCTGAGAGGGTAAGTGCCATCAGTTTTTCTTTGTCACCTCACATTTGCAAACTCTGCCACAGCACCCACCTCCTACCAAGGCTTACGGTCTACACTTGCACTATTGCATGCAACACCTTCCTTCATTCACTCCCCCTCTCACACACCCCAATCCCACTGCAAGGCCACTGTGCTGTCTACTTACTCATTCGGGACACAACACTAATTTATCCCTCGCCTGCACCAGTATTAACAGCCAGATACTTTCATCTCACTCAATCCCTTCCTTTTTCTCTTGGAATGAGACATCAGCGCCCAAAGGGCTGCAAGAAACAAGAGGGGTGGGGGTGGTGTGCTACACGACATTTGGACCCTCATTACAGACTTTGACCCTGGCAACGAGGGCTGTAAACCATTCACATAGTGATGCCGAAACCTCCAGGCCCTGGCAACCAAGTAAGAATGATTGTCCATTGTACTACTCTCCCACTACAGCTACTGAAAACTTGCTCTTAACTGGGCTGATCTTCTACCTCTTTTCTGCAACCCAGTTTCTCTTTTGTCTCCAAGTACCAGCAGCATCGACACAATCTTGGTGACCAAGAGGCTACCTCTCTACAAGACATCTTCACCTCTATCTTGGAGAAAGAAGCTACAGATTAAAAGGCATTTGCATGGGTATATGATTAGGAAAGGTTTAGAGGTATACGGGCCAAATGCTGGCAAATGGGACTAGATTTATTTAGGATATCTGGTTGGCATGGACGAGTTGGACTGAAGGGTCCGTTTCCATGCTGTACAGCTCTATGACTCTATACCTCAGAGGTTGCTTCTTGCACCCTCCACCAGCTCAGTTAATGACACTTTGGTGGGTAATTTTTTTCCACAGCTGGAACTTCATGCTAGTGAGCACATCACTGTCACATTTCTGCAGCTGGCTATGAAAGAAACAACCCAGATCTCTGGCACTCAGAGGACTGCAGGAAACCAGGAAACTGCTTACTTGATACATAATCACAGATAACTGCTCTTACTTATGAGTCAGGAATCGTCACCATGTGGTGTCTGTCCGACAGCTGGGAAAATGGGAAGCTGCATTTGAATGAGGGGAGATTAATTAATAAGTTAATACATGCAAATAGCCTTCTCCCTGCTTACGCACATGAATCTCGTTACACCGTTCAGCGCTTGGTTGGAAAATCTAACATTTTGATCTCGATGCAGAGAAGCTCACCTCTGCCAATCTCATGACTTTTCCAGCCTTCACACCAATGCCCACATCGATTAGTTTTAGGAAGATTCTGTCCATCATCTATGCTAACACTGCAGTACATAATAAGGGAGTGCTAAGCTGTCAGAGTTGGCAACTTTAAGATGAAACTTTAAATCAAAGCTACATCTGTACCTTCAAAATGAAAGTAAAAGAGTCCATAGAACTATCTGAAGGAATTCAGAGGCATTCTTCCCAATGTTTGGTCTAAGATTTTTCAGCCTTAAAATAGACAGACAATCTGGTCATTTTCTCATTCCTGAATGTAGGAGCTAGCCACATGCAAATAAGCTGCATGTTTCTTAAATGAATTTGCTATCAAGCATTTCAGAAGTCTTGAAGCATTATATAAATGCAAATCTTTGTTTCTTTTTGAACAGATAAAGGTACATTCTAATCTGTGAAGAAAGGCAGAAGCATGAAGTGAACTTTTGCCTTACCTGCAAATGCTGCCGCAGAAACACCAAGTCCAACTGCTATTAGTGTTCTACCCTGAGAAAGGAATGGAAAAATGCAGTGTAAAATAGACACATGTGAAGAAAAAGAAATACACTTGTACTGTCTTGCAATTATATCTTCACTTTATAAAACAGGAGCACACAATCACATTTCAGGGAGAGGCTAGTGTTAACTCTCATCGCTTCACCTACATCATATTTTTCCCCACATAAGCAAGGTTGGCATTTCTTGCCCATCACTAGCTGGACTGAGAAGGAAGATGGCAGTGGTCCTCCATCTCAAACCCTTCAGTTTGTAATGGTGAAGGTGCTCCCAATACTGCTGTTTAAATAAGGAATTCCAGAAGTTTGATCCAGCAACAGTGATTTACTTCCAAGTTGGGATAGTTTGAGACTTGCAGAGGAATTTGGTGGTGGCAGAGTTGTGACAATACCTCTATCGGATGCACTACGGGCAGAATACAGGGGTCATGAAGGCAAGAAAGAATGTTTAAAATAGTGAACAAGCTGCCAATCATGTAGATTACTTTGTTGCTGATGGCAAATAGCATAAAGGTGTTATTATGCCACCACTTATGCATGTGGACAGTATTCCCTCATACTTTTGATTTGCCTTATAGGTTGTGGAGAAAACGAGGAATGTCAGGAAATAAGTCCTTTACCGAAGAATATCCAGAGTCTGATTCTGCTCTAGAAGTCATTGTATGCCGATCACATGAAGGTGTTAAGGTACTAGGCAATTACAACATCCAGAATGTTAGTTGCAGGGAACCAAGTAATAAAAGGCAACGTTGCTGCAGTCCTACCCTCTCAGGGACAGACAACTGCTACCGGTTTAACCTGAGGGTCACCACACCACAGTGAAGGGGAAAGATTGAGGGGGAAGAGTCCTTCATGGTAACGAGAATCGAACCTACACTGTTAGTACCACTGTGTCACAAACCCAACCAAACTCCTACCAAGCAATGAGTACCAATGAATGTTATGAAAATATTGCTACCTGATTTATTGACATATTCTGTTAGCAATAAGATATATGCAAATTAACATGATTTATTTGTAGCCTGGAGGAAGGCACCAGTAAGGAACATAGGAATTCCTGGACTCACTTCTCAAACATTGGGAATTGAACCAGTTGATTTAACTCAAGGGTTATATGTTGTAAGCGTTTATTGTCTTACAGCTTCAGGCTCTCTGGAAATACAACTAGTCTTGGGTCATTTCACATGGCAATGTTTGTGGTTAATAACACTAGAAACAGTAGCTGTTCCAGAATGCCAAAATGAGCTAACAGGTACTAGCAGGTACATGCACATTAAAAATTATGAAAACCTAGTGACAATGGTGGTGTCAATAATGGTTCTACCATGAATCTTAACCACCAACTCCAATGTCATAGTTTCCATCACCAACTTTCATGCCTAACTAATAACCATAATCACAAACCAGAGTCCTATCTAATCTGCTTTTTTTTTTTAAAAAAGTTGTTGCAGGCATTGTGGACATTGCTGGTCGGGTCAACACTTACTGCCCATTCCTAACTGCTCTGGAGAAGGTTAGTGAGCTGAATTCTTGAACGACAGTAGTCATTCAGATGTAGGGACACCCAGAGTACTGTCAGGAACGGAAGTCCAGGATTTTGATCCAGCGATAGTGAAGGAATGGTTATATAGGTTCAAGTGTCTGGCTTGGAGGGGAACCTGCATGTGGTGGTGTTCCCATGTGTGCCCTTGGCCTAGAACGTGAGACAGGTCACAATATGTAAAGTGCTATCAAAGGAGCATTGCTGAGTTGCTATATGCACATAGGTAATACACACTGCTGCCACTGTGTGGTGAAGGGAGTGAATGAAAGTGGTGGATGAGGTGCCAAAGCACAATTCTGCACATTTTGTTTAGAAAATACCCCCTCCTAACTCTTTTTGATGCTAGCATTGCTCTCAACAGGCTTTGCTTGTAAATATACATTTGGGCCCATGGGAGGAGAAAAAAAGTGAACAGAAAATATCTACTCAGAGAAATGGAAGCTCTGTGACACATAAGTAGTGTCAATACCTCTGAACCAGAGGACTCAGGCTCAAGTCCCACCTGCTCTAGAGATGTGTCATAACATCCCTGAACATGTTGATAATAAGTAAATACTGGGAGGAACTGTGGCCCAGTGGCAGTGTCCTAACTTCTGAGCCAGGGAACCCAGAATCAAGTCCCACCTGTGTTGGTATGTGTTGCAACAGGTTGATTAAAAATATCTATCCAGAGGCTCTGGGAGCAATGGTGATGTCCCTACCTTTGGATTAGGAGACCTGGGTTCAGGTCCCATCTGTTCCAAGGGCATGCAGTCTCCACCCAAGAGGAACTCTTCAAGTGATGTCCTGGGTTGGGACAGTGAGCGCCACCAACAGCCTTTTGTGCTAGGTACGATTCTAACCAGCAGAAAATTTTTCTCCTAAGTCCCACTGGCTGCAGTTTTACTAAGATATCTTTGATGCCAAGGGCAACTATTTTCACCTTATGTTAGACTAAGCTCTTTTGTACATGTTTGAACCAATGTTACATTGAGGTCAGGAGCAGAGTGGCCCTGGCAGAAATCAACATGAATATTAGTGAGGAGGTTATTGCTAAACAAGTGCCACTGAATAGCACTCCAATGATCCATTCCATCATTTTGCTGATGATTTTAATTTTAAGTGAGTGATTCTAAAATTTGTCCTGCTCTTTTTGCGCAGGATATTCCTGGGTAAGTTTCCACATTGCCAAACAATAACAATACTGGTACGAGATAGTAAGAACTGCCAATGCTGGAGTCCGAGATAACACAGTGTGGAGCTAGAGGAACACAGCAGGCCAGGCAGCATCAGAGGAGCAGAAAAGTTGACGTTTCGGGTCGGGACCCTTCTTCAGAAATGTTCCTCCAGTTCTGAGGAAGGATCACCAGACCCAAAACGTTAATTCTGTTTTTTCCTTCACAGATGCTGCCAGACCTGCTGAGCTTTTCCAGCAACTTTGTTTTTGTCCCAGTCTATCCAATCTCTCTTCATAACTAAAACTCTCCAGCCCAGGCGATATCCTGGTAAATCTCCCTGCATCCTCTTCAGTGCAATCACATCTGTCCTATAATTTGGAATCCAGAACGGACACTTTGCCCTTGTGGCCTAACCAACATTTTATACAGTTCTAGCATAAAATCTCTGCTCTTAAAGTCTATGTCTCAACTAATAAAGGCAAGTATCCCATATGCTTTCTTAACCAACTATTTGTCCCACTACCTCAATGAATCGGTGGACACGCACACCAAGGTCCCTCTAATCCCCGATGCTTTCCAGCGTCCTACTGTACATGATGTATTCCTTTGCTTTGTTTATCCTGCCAAAGAGCATCACCTCAATTTTCCAGATCAAATTCTATCTGCCACTGATCAGCCCATCTGGCCAGCCCACTTATATCCTCCTGTAATCCAATCTAAGACTACCTTCCAAACTATTTACTACTTCACCAATTTTCATATCATCTGTGAACATACTGATCGACTTCCCCCCGCCCCCCCAACATTCAAGTCTAAATTGTAGACAAGGGCTGTGGAACTCCTCTGGACATAGCATTCAAGCCACAAAGCACCCCTCGACCACTCAGCTAATTATGGAACCAATCAGCCAAATTTCCTTGAATTCCATAGGCTTTTACCTTTGATATCAGTCTCCCATTCAGGACCTTATAAAAAGGCTTGCTGAAATCCAAGCAGAAGGTCACATAGATTACCCTCATCTACACGCCAAGTCACCTCTTCGAAAAATTTAATCAAGTTGGACAGACATGACTTTCTTAATAAAACCATGCCAACTGTTCTTGATTAATCCCTGCCTCTCCAACTGCAGATTGATTCTGTCCTTCAGAATTCCTTTTATTAGGTCCCTCACCGAGGTTAGGCTGACAGTGGCCTGTAGTTTCCTGGTTTATCCATTGATCCCTTCTTAAATAACTTGGTCCGGGTAGCAAGTTTCCCCAGCATTCTGAGTTTCAGATTTCCAGCATGCACAGCAGTTTGCCTTTATGTCTTCAGTACTGTCACCAAATGTTGTAAGGGCCCATTGTATTTCTTGATACCAAATGGAGTGAAATCAATTGGTTGAAGACTGACGTGTGATGCTGGGGATCTCAGGACGGTCTGAGATGGAGCATAGACCCGCACTTCCGTTTGAAGATCAATGCAAATATTTCAGTCTCAGTTTAACATCTGATCTAAAAGTCTGCAACTTAGACAATTCTTCAGAACTGCACTGAAGTGATAGGGAGATGTGCAGTACAATCCCAGGAGCGTGTCTTAAACTTGGCAAGAGTCCTAACACCGTCATCCAATCCTAAATCCTGACACACATGCTGTAAATCTGAAGTGGAATCAGGACAGCACTCAAATGAGGCAACATTCTGAGGAGAGAGACCGAGTGAACGTTTTGGGTGATGGAGATAGAGTTAAGGGGTTTGGTGAGACCACACCTGGAGTAACTTGTGCAGTTTTGGTCTCCTTATCCCAAGGAGGATGTTCAAATTTGTTCTGACTGAGTATAACAAAGATTTACTAGACTGATTCCTGGGACGGCAGGACTGACGTTAAGTTGACAGGCTGAATCAGTTAGGGCTATTAGTCACAGGAGTTTAGAAGAATGAAGCGGGTGGGAAATAGGTCTAATAGAAATCTATAAAATTCTAACAGGAATAGTCAGGGTAAATGCAGGATCGATGTTCTCGATGATCTAGAACCAGGTATCACAGTTTACAGGGACACAGGTAGGCTATTTAGGACGGAGGAGAAATTTCTTCAGAGAGCAGTGAGCCCATGACTTTTCTGCCATGGAAACCACTTGAGGTCAAACCATGTTTTCAAGAAACAGTTAGATATAATTCTTAGGGTAAAGAGAACCAAAGATGTGGAGAGAAAAGCGGGAACACGGTACTGTGTTGAATGTTCAGTCATAATCACATTGAATGGAGGCGAGCAGGCTCGAGGAGCTCGTATTTTCTGTTTCTAAAGGATTCCCGGAAGCAGTTGCTCATCGCAAGAGTTCCAGCTGCCTAACAGTCTACGAACACTTGTCAGTTCAGTCACGCTGGCAACACGATCATACAATGAACCGAGACAACAAGGTGCAGGGCTGGATGAACACAGCAGGCCAAGCAGCATCATAGGAGCAGAGAGGCTGACGTTTCGGGCCTAGACCCTTCATACAATGAACCGAGGCGGCTGGACGATTGCAAGGCCCCGCACTTCTGCCCCACCGGGGGTGAGGTCGCGTCCTTCCGCCTGCCCCTTACCGAGTCACCGCCACCGCCACCGTCTCCGCCTGCCCCTTACCGAGTCACCGCCACCGTCTCCTCGCTCCGCCTGCCTCGCGCTGCTCATCGTTGTCCGGAAACACGCGCCGCACCTGCCAACGGCTTCCAGCTGCCCCTTCACCGCTGTACGGTGGCCCTGTGCCGCCTAAATCAGCGAGCGCGAAATTCGAAACCGTTGCCACCCGACTGTCGTTCTCGCTAGATGAGTGAGAATATATCGCAAAATGCAAATGAGATATTGAAAGATATGATCGAAAGATCTGCCGCTGAGTTGTGCTCGCGACCAGCGTCACCTTCTATTTTGTATCTATTTGACCAAAGATGAAAATGACAGGGAGAACTGGATGTTCGCCTGTAATAACCAGCGATATATAGTTAAAACAATGTGTACTATATCAGAGATAGTAGGAACTGCAGATGCTGGAGAATCCGAGACAACAAGGTGCAGGGCTGGATGAACACAGCAGGCCAAGCAGCATCATTGCACTACAGTAACATTAAAGCGCCTCTAACAGCATCTTTCAAAAATCCCGAACTCTATCTGACAGGCTAAGGGTAGCAGATCACTTGCGTTGGCTACTTTCTTCCAACATCACAGTCTCGTGTCAAGCTGCAAAGAATTTTCATCATCTTTGGTTTGCAACTGTGACACATTACTAAAGAAAAAGGAACGTGTGCTGACGGCAAAAACGATATTCGGTAGAATGCCTGAAACCTATTGTCATGTGTATTCAATATAAAATACAGCGAAAAGTGTGAACTTTCGCTGTGCATAAGCGCCATTCACAATTTATTTAAAATATTTGGAACAATCTGCAAATGTCTATTCGCCCTGGCTATCTCGTTGAAATGCTCCCGCCTCTCGTATCCCAGGGCTGTTGCCAGGCAGCGTCCTACACTCCGCCCCTTCCTCTCCTTGTCCCATTTCTTCCTCCCTTGCCCTAACCCTACACCTCCTCGTTTCCCTGTCTCGTCCCTTTGCACTGCACCTTCCTCTCACCCTCTGTTTTGTTTTCCTCGCTCCTTCCATTCCCTCTGCCCCGTCCTTCCCTGACCTTGCGACTTCCCACCGCTCCCACGTCCCGCCCCTTACATCTACCTCTGTCCCTTCACCCTGAACGCTCCATTCCCTCCACCTTCTCCCATTCGCCCCACCCCCACGTTCCCACCTCCTCCACTTTGCACCACCCGCCTCCCTTTGCCCCGCCCCCTTTTTTCCTTCCCCCCCGCCCCGTCCACAATCTTCACTCCACACTCGCCCCTCCTCCTCTCTGTTTCTGCCCTTAGTCGTCACATTCAGAGAGCCCAAGATGACTTGACGTTTGTTACGTGCAGGGTTGACGGTTCCGGCGTTTGCTGGCTGTTTTGACTCTTCCGCGTTCTGTCCTCTCCGTGCATTTCAGTCGGTTAGCAGCACCACATTAAACCGTATTCCGCATCCCCATCCCCGGTGACAGTTACATGAGAATTATGAATCACGTCCAAGAGCCGGCGTGCCAGAATCAGGATGGAAGACAAGAGAGGGACGCACAGACGGAATGTAACGCCAGAGGTGAGTGAGGTGGAGACGGCTGTAAGTGACTATCTGGGACCAGGTGCCAGGCCGGGGACCAAGTCCAGGAGGCTGGGCCCAAGGCCTGGAACTAATGTCAGGGTTCAGAGAATCCTGGATACTGGGACGCCGTGTTTTCAGTTGTAGTGCCAGTCAATGTTAATCGTTTCCATAAAAACCGAAAGAACTGCGGATGCTGTAAATCCGGAACAAAAACAGAAGTTGCTGGAAGCTCGAATCAGAGATAGTAGGAACTGCAGATGCTGGAGAATCCGAGACAACAAGGTGCAGGGCTGGATG